>NC_142503.1:60715000-60997500 GCF_057876585.1 Rhinolophus sinicus | reverse complement strand
AGATTACCAATGTCCTTATCCCTGACCATACATTTCCTGAGGCTTGTGTAAAATTTACATGTTTCCCATAACTCAGGCCCATAATTAAGTAAAAGATACATCTGACAATTAAAAAATTTAGAAGGAGCTACAGTTTTCCTATAATTCTAAAATAGGAAGTCAATTTTAGATTCTATAGTCTCTATGGTCAGGATGTTCCATTAGCTAGTGTCATGGGACACAATTCTATATGAGGTGCCGACAAGCTCCAAATTATTCAGTAATATAGTGATCCCACTAACACCTCATGTCCATTTTCCTGTGTATTAATTTTAAGTGTAGAGAAAAGTGCCAAAGAGCAGGGACTGTAATCCAAGGATTGTGATTATTATCCTGTTTGTTTCTTATAATGTATCAAACTACACACACACACACACACACACACACACACACACGCACACACGCACACACACGGTCAGACAATTAAGTTAGTGAACTCATCCTAGAAAAAGTGCTACATACCTCTTTACTGAATATCACTACAGTCACCTTTGAAGTACTCCCCTTGGGAAGCTATGCACCGAAATCAGTGCCTAGTGCACCCTTCAAAACAATATTGGAACTCTTTTTCTGGAATGGCCATCAGAGCTGTCGTCATATTACCCTTGATGTCCTGAAAGTCATCAAAATGCCTTGCTTTCAATATTTCCTGTATCTTCGGGTAAAGAAAGAAGTCTTTGGGGGCCAGATCAGGTGAGTAGGAAGGTTATTCCAAAACAAAGTAATGATTATACATATACACACCTCACAAAGTGATAAACCCAATAAGTCTATTACCCATCTGACACTGTACATAGCAATTACAACATCATTCACTATATTACCTATGCTGCACTTTACATCCCATGACTATATAGTTGAAATTCAATATTATGTGTATTTTACATTAGTTTCAGCTGTATAATGCAGTGGTCAGGCATTTATATAATTTATGTAGTGATCCCTCTGATAAGTTTAGTACCCATCTGACAACATACATAGTCTTTACAACATTATTGACTATATTCTCCATACTGTAATCACATCCCCATTACTATTTTGTGACTTCCAATTTGTACTTCTTAATTTTTAACCTTTTTCAGCCATCCCCCTCAAACTCCCTTCCATCTAGTAACCATCATTTTGTTCTCTGTGTCTGAGTCTATTACTGTTTTGTGTGTTCATTTTTTCTGTTTTTTAGATTCCACATATAAGTGAGATTATATGGTATTTGTCTTTCTTGGTATTACTTATTTCATTTAGCATAATATCCTCTAGTTTCATCTATGTTGTTGCAAATGGTAACATTTAATTCTTTTTTATGGCAGAGTAATACTCCATTGTATAAATGTACCACAATTCCTTTATCCAATCGTCTATTGATAGGCATTTCAGTTGTTTCCATATGTTAGCTATTGTGAATAGTGCTGCAGTAAACATAGGAGTGCATATATTTTTTTGAATTAGTGTTTTGGATTTCTTTGGATAAATAGTCAGGAATGGAATTTCTGGGTCATAGGGTAATTCTATTTTTAATTTTTTGAGGAACCCTCATACTGTTTTTCACAGTAGCTGTACCAATTTGCAATCCCACCAACACACAAGGGTTCCCTTTTCTCCACATCCTTGTCAACACTTGTTTGTTAACTAATTGATGATAGCCATTCTGACAGTAATTGTCAGAAGTTGTGTCTCATTGTGGTTTTCATTTGCATTAGTTACATTGAGCATCTTTTCATATGTCTATTGGCCATCTGTATGTCCTTTTTGGAGAAATGGCTATTCAGGTGTTCTGCCCATTTTTTAATTGGATTATTTGTTTTTTGGGTTTTGATTTGTATGATTTTTTAAAATAAATTTTGAACTCTTTACTAGATGTATCATTGGCAAATATCTTCTCCCATTCAGTAGGATGATCTCTTGGGTTTTCTTTTTATGGCTTCCTTTGCTGTGAAAAAACTTTTTAGTTTGATGCAGTCCCATTTGTTTATTTTTTTCTTTTATTTTCCTTGCCTGTGGAGATATATCAGTAAATATATTACTAAGGGTAATGTCTGAGAATTTATTTCCTATACTTCCTTCTAGGAGTTTTATGGTTTCAGGTCTTACATTTTAGTCTTTAATCCATTTTGAGTTTATTCTTGTATATGGCATAAGAATGTGGTCCACTTTCTTTTTCTTTCTTTCTTTTTTTTTTTTTGTATGTATCTGGCCAGTTTTCCCAGCACCATTTATTGAATTAACTACCTTTATTACAATGTAAATTCTTACTTCATTTGTCATAGATTAAATGACCATATAAGCATGGATTTATTTTGGGGCTCTCTATTCTGTTCTATTGATCTGTATGTTGTTTTTATGACAATACCATGCTGTTTTGATTACTATGCCCTTGTAGCATAATTTGCTATTAGGTAGCATGATACCTGCAGCTTTGTTCTTCTTTTTAGGATTGCTGTGGCTATTTGCGGTCTTTTGTGGTTTCATATGAATTTTAGGATTATTTGTTCTAGCTCTGTGAAAAATACCATTGGTATTTTGGTAGGGATTACATTGAATCTATAGATTGTTTCGGGTAGTATGGACATTTTAACTGTATTAATCCTTCCTCTCCATGAGTATGGTATATGTTTCCATTTGTTTGTATCCTTTAAATTTCTCTCTTCAATGTCCTCATTTTCTGAGTAAAGTCTTTTACTTCCTTGATTAAATTTATTTCTGAGTATGTTTCTTTTTTTGGATGCAATTGTAAATGAGATTTTTTTAAAAAATCTTTCTGATATTTCATTATTGGTATATAAAAGTGCAACTAATTACTTAATATTAATTTTGTATCCTGCTATTTACTAAATTATTTATTAGTTCTAATAGTTTTTGTGGAATCTTTGGGGTTCTCTATGTATAGTATTATGTTATCAACCAATAATGACTGTATTACTTCTTTCTTTCCCAGTTAGATGCCTTTTACTACTTTTTTCTTGTCTGATTACTATAGCTAGGACTTCCAGTACTATGTTGAATAAAAGTGGCAAAAATGTACATTTTGTCTTGTTCCTGATATTAAGGAGAATGCTTTTAGTTTTTCCTTATTGAGTATAATATTCGCTGTGGGTTTGTCATATATGGCCTTTATCATGTTGCGGTATGTTCCATCTATTCCCACTTTGCTGAGAGTTTTTATCATAAATGGGTGCTGGATTTAGTCAAATGCTTTTTCTGCATCTATTGATTTGACCATATGATATTTTTATTTTTTTTATTATGTTTATGTCATGTGTCATGTTTATTGATTTGTGGATATTGAATCAACCTTGCATACCAATAATGAATCCCACTTGATCATGTTGTATGATTTTTTGAAATGTATTGTTGAATTTGGTTTGCTAATATTTTGTTGAGGTTTCTTGCATCTACAAGGTGTGAAAGTTTAATTACAAAAAAATTACAGTAAAAGACACATTGCCATTAATATCCCTCAAAATGCTCTCTCTTGCTTTGAATACACTTATCCCACCATTCTTGCCACTTTCTAAAGGAGTTGTAGAAGTCCTCTTTCATGAATGTCTTTAGTTGTGCTGTTGTGGCTGTCTCCATGTCCTGAATCCTTTTGACTTTGGGAAAGAGCCAGAAATCACACTGTGCCAGGTTTGGTGAATAAGGTGGATGAAGACACACTGTAATGTTTTTATTTGATAGAAATTGCTGTATGCCAGAAGCAATGTGTGGCGCAGAGCTTTGTCTAGATGGAGGATGATTTATAGCACATTTTAAAACATAACCTTCTCTCAACCATAGCTCACACCTGACTGACCACACCAAACAAGTTGAAAATTGTCACACACTATTAGTAAGGTTTGATATTATCACTTTCTATATTGAAGATCCTTACCTTTCTGTTTGATGGCACTCGGCAGCAGCATTCACCATATTTGTTGATCACAAAGGAAAGGCTCTGTGTCACACATCACTTCTGGTACTGCAATTTCTGTCAAATAAAAACATTAGGGTGTGTCCTCATCCAACTAATTCACGGATCGTGCACCATGCGACTTCTGGCTCCTCTCCAAAGTCAAATGTTTTGAATTGATTCAGGACATTGAAACATTAGGAATATAGGTGTATTTTGGAATAGTTTGAGAAGAATACATTATTAATTTTGGGGGGTGTTTTGTAAAATTCACCTAGGAAGCCCTCTGGTTATTTCTGATTTTATTTATTTGGGTCCTCTTTCTTTTCTCCTTAATGAGTCTGGTTAAATGTTTGTCAATTTGCTTATTTTTTCAAAAATCTAGGTCTTGGTTTCATTAATTCTTTCTATTATTTTTTAGTCTCTATTTTGTTTCTGCTCTGATTTTTATTATTTCCTTCCTTGTACTCACTCTGGGCTTTGTTTTCTGTTATTTTTCCAGTTTCCTTAGGTGTAAAGTTACTGTTTATTTGAGATTTGTTTCTTGAAGTAGGCCTGCATTGCTATGAATTTCCCTCTTAGGACTGCTTTTACTGTGTCACATAGATTTGGGATCATTGTGTTTTTGTTTTTGTTTGTCTCAAGGTATTTTTTGGTTTTGTCCTTGATCTCATTGTTGACCTATTCATAATTTAGTATCATTTTATTTAGCCTCCGTGTGTCTGTGTGTTTTTCAATGTTTTTCCTATAAGTGATCTCTAGTTTCATACCCATTGTGGTCAGCAAAGACCCCTGATATGATTCAGTCTTCTTAAATTTATTGAGACTTGTTTTGTGGCCTAACATGTTGTCTATCTTAGAAAATGTTCCAGGTGCACTTGAAAAGAATGTATATTCTGCTGCATTGGTGTGAAATGCTCTAAGAATATTAATTAAATCCATCTGGTCTAGTGTGTTATTTATGACCACTATTTCTGTGTTGATTTTCTGTCTAGAAGATCTGTTCATTGGTGTGAGTGTGGTGTTGAAGTCCCCTACTATGATTGTGTTACTGCTGATTGCTGCCTTTATGTCAGTCAATATTTGTCTTACATATTTAGGTACTCTTATGTTGGGTGCATAATATTTACTAAGGAATGTCCTCTTGTTGAATAGATCCCTTTATTGTTATGTAATGTCCTTCTTTGTCTCTTATTATAGTCTTTGTTTTAAATTGTATTTTATCCAATATAGGTATTGCCATCCCAGCTTTTTTCTCATTTCTATTTAAATGAAATATCTTTTTCTATCCCTTTACTTTCAGTCTGTGTGTGTATTTCCATCTTAGATGGGTCTCTTGTAGACAGCATATGCATGGGTCTTATTTTCTTATTTATTTATTATTTTCTTATTTATTCTTTATTCATGGGTCTTATTTTCTTATTTATCTCCCTATGCCTTTTGATTGAAGCATTTATTTCATTTACATTTAAAATGATTATTGATAGATACATAGTTATTACCATTTTATTATTCATATTTTTGATCTTCATTTGTTTGTTCTCTACTTTCTTCTGCTTAAAGAAGTCCTTTAACACTTCTTGTAATACTGGCTTGGTGGTAATGAATTCCTTTAGCTTTTTCTTATCTGGGAAGCTCTTTATCTGTCCTTCAATTTTAAATGATGGCCTTGCTGGGTAGAGTAGTCTTGGTTGTAGGCCCTTTATTTTTATTGCTTTGAATATTTCTTGCCACATCCTTCTGGCCAGCAAAATTTTTGTTAAGAAATCAGCTGGTGGGAGTGCCCTTGTGAGAAACTTGTTGTCTTTCACATGTTACTTTTAAATTCCCTCATTGTCTTAACCTTTGCCATTTTAAATGCACTGTGTCTTTGTGTGGGCTTATTTGGGTTCATCTTGTTTGGAACTCTTTAGACTCTCTGTACTTCCTAGGCCTGTATGTCTATTTCCTTTGCCAGGTTAGGGAAGTTTTCAGTCATTATTTCTTCAAATAGGTTCTTGATCCCTTGCTCCCTCTCTTCTTCTGGTGCTCGTATGATGCGAATGTTGTTATGCTTGATGTTGTCCCACAGGTCCCTTAAACTATTTTCATTTACTATTACTACTACTACTACTACGACTACTACTACTACTACTACTACTACTATTATTATTATTATTATTATATTTTCTTTTCGTTGTTCCGATTGGGTATGTTTTGCTACTTTGTCTTCTAAATTGCTGATTTGATCCTCAGCTTCCTCTAATCTGCTGTTGATTCCTTCTAGTGTATTCTTCATTTTAGTTATTGTATTCTTTATTTTTGACTGGTTCTTTTTTATGGTTTCTATGTCCTCCTTTGTGCCCACTGTCCCTTTATTGAAATTCTCACGAAGTTCCTTAGGCATTCTTATAACCAGCGTTTAAAACTCTGTCTCTGGCTGGTTGGTTGCCTCCATTTTATTTACTTCTATTTCTGGAGATTTCTTCTATTCTTTTATTTGGGATATGTTTGTTTCCTCATTGCAGCTGCCTCTCTATTTGCTTCTATGTATTAGGCATATTCCCTATGTCTCTCAATCTTTTCTGGGTGGCCTTATGTACTATGTGTTCTGTGTGGTACAGTGGCACATTCTCCCTGATCTCCTGTGCATGTGTTCCAAGAGTGTCCCTTGTGCATTGTATGTTTTCTCCTGTTATAGCTGAGCCTTGATTGATTTTGGTGTGTCAATGGGTGGGATTGACTCCCAGACTAACTGTGAGGATTGGCTATGCCCACAGTGTATAAGCTGTTCTTTGGGGCTGATCCCACAGAAGAGGCTTCCACCCCATGGGCTCTTATGCCTGTTGAGACCCCCTTTTGAGTGTGCTGCTTGTGGGGCTAATCAGGTAGTGCTGTGGTGTGGTCTGAAGCTGACCTCTGGGTGAGTTTTTTCTGGGGTCTCTTGGGAGGCACTCCCATGCAGGCAAATTTCAGCCTTGCCTTTGACTGGCTCACTGCTACCGGGTAGGAGCCACAAAATTTTGTGTGGTTTACTCTGCCTATGCTGGACCTGGAGGCTTTTGGGAGTGGTCTTGCTGTCAAGTGAGGCTGGTTGCCACCAGTTTTGGGCCCGAGGCAGCTTACCGAAAGGCCCAGGATTCCCTAGGCCTATTGCCATCTGCCAACTGTCCATAAGGCTCAGTTGTTGATAGAGCCTTATTAGGTGCATAGGCTGGGCTGGTTGACCTGGTATTGAGAGTGCCTTCAGTGATGCAGCACTGGCTGGGCGGGGTAGAGTTCCAGGGAGTCATGGGGCATTGCTGGTGGTTTTCACAAGGTTAATGCAGGTTCAGTTCTTGCAGCAGTGCTTGGCCAGTGACCACTTCGCAAAATGCCTTTAGAACACTGCAGCTAACCACAACTCACCTCAGGGCAGTGCCTGGCCTATGACTGTTTCACAAAACACCCTTAGGACACCATGGACAGCCACTATTCACCTCGGTTCACAGATCCCCAAGAGTTGCTAAAGAGAGGCTTTGGTACAGGTTGTGGCTCACTGTCCACTACAAAAAGTTCTATGGTCCACCACAGGCCATTCACTGCTGTAAAAGTTTTCTGCAGCATGTGGTGTGAGGCCAGCCACTCAGTAGCTGAGAGTGCTCCAGGCAATGCGGTACTAATTGAAGGGGTCGGGGGGTGGTGGTGCACAGGGCATCACTAAGGTGGGGCATACATGCAGATCTACCAGACCAACACGGTCTCAGATTTTGCCCTTTGGGGGAAGGTTCAACATAGAAAGTATGGTTCCTTCCTGTAGGCTACATGTGAGGCAGACTCCCTATAGGAACAATAGCTGCTGTCCCTTCAGCCCTCAATCTTAAGCCACACAACTCAGTCTTTTTGTGTGTGTGTGTCTCTGATGCCTCTCGATTTGCCGCCCTTCCACCAGGGACCAGGTGAGTGTTTGCAAGCAAGTGAGTCTGTGTGCAGGCTCTTTAAGAGGGCATCTGGATTTCCAGCTACCTTCCATCTCACTGAAACAAACAGAGTCCTCACTGATTTTGACAGCTAGATGTTGTGGGAACTCCTCTTGCTCACACAGGAGCCCTGGGCTGGGGAGACCAGTATGGGGCTATAACTCCTCCCTTTTATGGGGGTCCTCTGCCACTGATGTGTCCCTCCTGGTATTTAACCACTATCTGAAGGTTTGGGATCAGCCCATTTCGCATCTATGCCCTTCTCACCAGTCTCCATGTGGCCTCTTCTTTATATCCTTACTTATAGAGTTTCTGTTCAGCTAGTGTTCAAATGATTCTTGAGGTCTATTGTTCCATAATTTATTTGTAATTCTGGTGTGATTCTGGGATGCAGTAGGCAGAGCGTTTACCTAATCCACCATCTTGGGCCTCAAAAATATTAATTGCATCTTAAAAAAAATATTCATTAATTCTAGGAAATTAAGATTTTTATCTTTTACCACTTTGAGCCTCCTCAAATAGTAAAGTCTTTTCAGCTGGTACCCAATAAATCTGTATTGAATGAAGGAACACATTAATAACACAAACTCAGTTATCTCTAAAATGTTGACTTTGGGGATTTCAGTAACTAGACTTCAGATATATGCCTGAGACCAACTATTTAGTAGAGTACTTCCCTACTCTACTATTCTTGTATACTTAAAATAATTCTTCACAGTGATTTAGCAAATGTCTTTGCCATTAATTATCAAAAGCAGACACTATAAACCCTGCTCCAGTTTCCTTCAGTAGGAATCTGTGACCTAGTTTCAAATCTTTTTGTACATTTTTCCTATCCTCTTTTATTCCTATTATATATTATTCTGTATGGTTTACTTTTTCTCAGAAGTGACCATATGTTATTTATCTTCACATCCCCAGTGTCTGGCCCTATATTGTGCCTGGTGGGTTTTTTAATACATTTCTTTCAAATTAAATCAAGTTATGTAATAATAATTATAATAATTATGTAGTAATTATTATTTTATAGTAATAATAATTATAGTAACAAAAATGCCAAAATAGTTTGAATGTGGCCTTGCTTTTGTCAGATATTATTAAGTGTTATATAGATGATCCTATTAATACTCAAAATACCCAATGACATAGATACTTCCATTATCTCCGCTCTATAGATTAGAAAACTGAGGCATTGAAACCTTAAGTAACTTGCCCTTTGATACACAGCTAGAAAGTGTTAAAAACAGGAAATCTAACCCTAAAGCCTGGATTTTTAATTGTTTATGCTACAGTTTAAATAACGTTAACCTAAATCTAATTAATTTAATTGTATCTAACTAGAATTGTTCTTGATGCTTTGGCTTCAAGATTATAAAATTGTGAATTATGAAAATATAATATCAGGGTTCATTATGTTAGAACAACTGGGGGATATTGTTTAAGCAAGATAAATGAAATAGTTGAAATCCAGAAGAGAAAGACATACAGATGAAGTAAATATTCTTGTAGTCCATAAGAAAAGAAAGGTAGGGATATTACATTCAATGGATTTAGAGGCAATTGTGGGATAAATTATACTGAAACATTTTAAGTGAAGGCAATGCTATTTTTTAAAATATATCTTATGCTATGACATTTACAGAAAAATAAAAATTTTAGTATTTTTACATTAAATAAATAAAAAAGCATGGTTAAGACATAAAATCCACATACTACCAGAAATGAGGGAGGCATATTTAATTCGTGTACTTTCAAATATGAGCACCATGGGGATATTTTTATCTGAGAGTATTTATATTCTATGATGCATAAGTTTATACATGCTCTATGGTGGCTATGTCAGGCAATTTAAAAAATAATTATCTGACCTTAAAGTTTCAACACTTTTTTCCCACTTAATTATGCCATTAAAATTAAAAGTTATAGAATATAAAAACAAACTTTACTAATTCTTAGAAGAATATATATAGATACCTTTCACCAGCTTAAATATGTTTACCATTGACTAATCTTTAAACAGACACAGAATGAGCATAATAAAACATCAGAAGATAATTAAAATTCTATGATATCACAAAGAAACCTCAAGGCAATATACTACATATATTTAAGTGGCTCTATGTAGAGCATCCGGTGGGGCTTGATAAAGAAGGTCCTTTGTTTGATGATTTTGATGTTGATAATGGTACCGTGTTTCCCCCAAAATAAGACCTAGTCGGACAGTCAGCTTTAATGTGTCTTTTGGAGCAAAAATTAATATAAGACCTGATTTTATATTATTTATATTATATTATATTATATTATATTATATTATATTATATTATATTATATTATTACATTATATCCGGTCTTATAGTAAAATAAGGCAGGGTCTTATATTTCCTTTAACCTTAGAAAACCTTATTGCCATGCAAAGTACCAAGAATGTATTAGTAGTGTTATTTATATAGTTAGTTTAACTAGAAAGAGTTAAAAGGCATATTCTTCATTTACCCCTAAAACTGGGTTTTGTAACGAAGATAGTGTGTGCTCTCAAATATTTTCAGGTAAATAGTACATAATGTAAATTATAGAGAAAGCAATGAAAGTAGACTATGTAGAGACTGAGATAAAATGTGCTTGTGCTAATGGAATGATGATAGTTCTCATGTTACTATAAGCAAGGTAGAGGCATATTTACCAGGATTCTGTCTATTACAAAAAATTGAATACTTATTTGTTCACAATAATTCTACAAATATCCTTCCCATTTGGTCTATGCTAATGTTACAACAATTATTAATTTTAATATTTTGACAACTTAAAACCACCTGAAAAACCCACTCACTGCCCAAAGGAAACACATCTCACTGAGTTTTATATACTTGATAGGAGTAGAAGTTTAACAGTTGAAAAATTTCACTGGATTCCTTTCACTATGGCTGATTAGAACCACTATACAATGAAAGGAATAATACTTTAAGCCTCTCTCAAATTGGGAGAAGCTATATAGACTGACCAGGGTTATGGAATACATGAAATTTTTCTCTCAGGCTTTGGGCACATAGACCTAACCAAAGAAAATTGAATCAGTCTAGAAAATCAATTGAACAATTCAAACTCAATTGCCCTTTTCCCTAACAGAAATAATTTACCTGTGAACTATCTAGTGATGCAACATTCTTTATCTTTACAAAATATTTCAATTCTCCCTATATATCATACTATTCTTTGTTTCTGAAGACTGCTACCATTTTTCTTGAGTCTCTCTAAAGGCAGACTGCTTTGTACAGGAGACATGCCTTAACGGATAGTTCTAGAGTCATGTTGGGGGCTGAATACTACCACTGCCATTTAGTAGCTGTCTGGTCTTGTACAAATTACTTAATCTCTCTGAAATTCTGTGTCCTCATCTGAAATTAGTTTGCTTATGCCTACTTTGAAGGATTATTGGAAAGATTAAATGATGTATTTGTAAATTATCAGTATGTATGAATAACACATGATAGCCACTAAAATATCAATTTGTGTACTTATTACTATTATGTTTGATATCTCTTCTACCAAAATGACACCTGAGGGTAAGTCCACATTTTTTGCATCTTTGCATTTTCCATAGCTCCTAGCTCAATGCCTGTATGCAAGGCATTCAATAAATGCATGTTGTGTGAATGGATGAGTAATAAAATAAAGATGTCAATGTTTTACCTTACTTTGCCTTGCCATACAGAGGGAGATTTTTGTTGTAGGCGTGAGTGTGATGAGGAGCAAGCAGGCAAAATACGACTGCTGTTGTCCTGCAGGAAACTGGGTTGTTTTGAATATCCATGTACACCCTAAACACTGGACTTCTAAAAAGGCATTTGTTTTAAATGATTTCATTGGCTTAAATTTTTTTTTTTCCTGGTATGCTATCAATATAAAATACAAACAAAGCTATATGCACAAAAATTTTAACTGTTTTTTCTAAAACTTTGATTGAAGAAAACATTCATTTAACTCTCTCCAATTCTGGAAAGCTCTTATAGAATATTCATTTGTTATTAAAATTATGATTATATTGAATGTTTTTATCATGGTAATTAAAAATAATCACAATGCATATACTATAAATTCAAATAATATAAAATATCCGTGCATCTAAGAAAAAATATGAAAGGGATATTCAAAAATGAATATATCAATACTGAGAGTACAGATCTTGTCCATATTCTTTTTAATGAGCTTCTCATTCCTTATGCAAGTCACAGGTGAAGAATGGAAGGCAAGAAGAATTCTCAAATAGAAGCACTTGTGACACACAGAGAGTGACCTTAGGAGAACCTTAAGTAAAAATGGAAGTTTTCAGTTGAAGTACATACCAAAATGAGGTGACAGTCAAAAGTAAAAATAACTTCAAAGCAAGAATTTCAGAATCCATAAAAAACAATACCCTCTCACCCATTTCAAGAGTATAAAAAAAGTAGACAATGGAGATCACAGGAAAATATGAAAAAGAGAATTTCTTTAGAGAGAGCTGTCCTATGAGTTTTAACCCACCTCAGTAGTTTCTGAGTCATGTGTGAGGAGTCTGACTTGTCAGGTGCTGGCTAACTTGAACTATGGAGACAGAGTAGAAAACTGGGTTTATTCAGAAACAACTAGATCACTAGAACTTTTGCGGACAAAAGAAAGTAGATATCCCTTATGACATTAGAAGGCCATTCTAGAAAACTCTGTGAGAGAACCTCCAGGAGGGGCAAAGTCACCGCAGGGGAAGAAAGGTCAAGGCAGTCTTCTAGTTACCATGGGGCTTTAGGTGGTGATCAGCCAGAACAGCGTTACTTTTATCCATTGAAGAGAACTTCAAATGAAAGCAATGGGAGACAGATTCCAGTGTACCTACAGACTGCCCCATGAAAGAAAGAGTCCACTTTAAAATTCCTCCAAGTCCAGAAAAGGCTTATTCTAGATCACCACCAGTAAGAACATTCATCCTTTCCTTATTTTTATTCTTCTCCCTCCACTCCTCTTCCAGCTTTGAAGGAATTAGCTAAATGAGAGAGGAGGATGAAGCCCTAGATGAGGAAAGAGAGGTCACTAAGCCAACACAATCTTCTTTCTTGATTAGAGCCCACAGCTCCCTACATTTGGGGAAGGGAAGGCAATGACTCACAAGTAGGTTTGATTTTTACAGAACAATAGAAATTTTAAATATCGAACTGTGTTTTGATTTCATCATTAAACCCTAACTATAGGACTTTAATTACATAAGCATGACAAGAGAAGTCACAGGGCCTGCCTATGATTCCACCGAGAGGCAGGGAAAGGACCAACCTCACTGAGAAAATTGAAAAGCATGATGGGAAACAAGTTTCCTTTATGGCTACATCCTAGAAGCATCCTTGTCAATATAATAATTGCACTACTTACATAGTTAGATTTGATGAAAGTATAGATAGTTATATCACTAATGATGGTTTTGATCATATACCATATTTGTTGCATGATGAACATTTTCATTATTCTCAATTAGGTTTGTAGTAAATTCAGAGCTATGCTTATTTAGTGTTACGCATATGTAACCTGATATAATGTTATTCAAAAAATATGCTTCTTGGGCTCTTTGGACTACCAATAAATTGAGAACAATGTTTTTTTGAATGATGCTATAGGATCAGTTCATGGATAAGATACTATTTTTTAATAATGCATTTTTTCTTCTTATCATTAAAATTAAAGACTTTTGAATGAAAACATACCCTAGTCTTAGATTTGAAAGTGAGATTTGTGGATTAAGAACAATCTCTGAAACAATATAAAATTCTTATATTCTTATATTGACAACATAGCAAAAATAAATAAAATATTTAAGTATAGTAAATAGAAATATTAATTTTTCACTGTGTACCTACTGATTGTAGTTCTTTTAATACAGACATAACTCTCCCCCCGTCATATAACAGCATTTTATAACTTAGTAAAGAATTATCATATTTTCTTTAAGTCTTCTCATCTTACAGTTATATTTTCTCCACTTCAGATATGAACTCAATGCTTTCAAGAGTCACTTAATCCTTGGGGTTATTCTCTGGGAGAAATAAATTTATCAACTACTCTTGAAATATACTGGATTTTAAAATATTGAATTTTGCTCTTCGATGCACCATATATTTGATTAATTTCAAATGCATAATCAATGGAATGATACTGATGTGTGTCTCTCCAAAGAATTAAGAGAATCACATTTTAAAAGTACAGCTTTTCAATAAATAAATGAATAAATAAACAAATAAACAAACAAAGCAAACAAATAAATAACTTGGAAGAGAAAAAATTTGGAAGCTATCTGTTCAACTAAGGGGAGGAATTTCTAATCTAGCCTGGAAACTAAGAGGCCATAAAAGGAATGATAAGACTTATTGTGTATGGGGTTATGCACGATTGGCAGAGCTCAGAAAAATTACCTGCATCCTAACTGCAAGGGAGTCTCTTACTTGTATGCTGGGGAGGCAGATGGACTCACCTACGACTGATTCAGAATTGAGAAACTTGAAGAAACAGTGTTTTGTTTTGTTTTAAGAGTGTTCTTTATTCCTGGAAGTATCCAATTTTTAGGGGTGTTAGTAGATGCATGGTGGAGTTCCTGGGGCAAATTGGAGATCCTGACGTTTTCAACTTAATGGTGGCAGTATCAGTGGCAGTAGCATTATCATCAGGCCCGTTGTACAGCATGGTTTCAGGGGTTGTTCCTAGAAACTTAGTGTTAAATATTTTTTTCCAGCTCCTCAATAATTGTGTGAGTCATTAATTAGGTGACCATATAATTTATCATCAATGAGGACACTTTTGAGAGTGAAAATGAGAATGAAAACAATTATACTTTACCCCCAGGGCAACAGCTTTAAACAAGGCTGACCCAAGTTCCATTGTTACTTTACCTATTGATCTTTAGTAAATCAAGTTTTTACTTAAATACATCAGAGTGAATTCGTTTATGTAACTGTGTGAGTCATAAGAACTTTTAACAAAAGTCATAAGAACTTTTACCAAAACCAAAATAAATTGTAATACATCTGTACTATAAAATATAATGTAAGTATTATCTAGAATTGAGGCCACCCAAAGAACGTTCCTTTGGAAACATGGTCATATTGTACTTGTAAGTGATAAAAAAAAAAAAAAAAAATATGTACAGAGGTTTCAGGGCTCATGCAGGAGAAAATAATGAGCTCCTAGATTCTAATGTTCCCAAATAATAAAACATCAAGAAAAAAGCAAACAGGACAACTAAAACTCCTGCTTAATATGACAAAATTCAATTTATTTGTTAATAGGGACAATAAACACTGAAGACCAGAAAAATTAGCTCCAGATTTCATCTGGAGGAGGGAGTTTGGTGGAGGCTGAATGGGAGAGAGAGAGGAGTGTAGCAGGGTCATAGGGAGACAGAACACAGATAATACCAACTAGAGTTTACCTTCAGGCAGAGAAGGCTTCATTGTAGTGGGAATATGTCAGGTTAGGACATTGGCTACTGGTAAGTCAAAAGTAAAGGGCTTGAAAAATGCATGTGATCAGAGATAGCCATCTTGAGAAGTCAAAGCATCTGGGGAAGAGAAACACATTGAAGATGAAGGTGCCTGAGTATTCTGGGTAGTGAAAGGAAATAAAGGAGCAAATGAAAAAGTTGACCCTACTGAGACAAGAGGGCAGCAGAAAAATTAGAAGATGTAAAGCAAAAGAAAGAAGTATCGTGTGTGTGTGTGTGTGTGTGTGTGTTTTCAGTTACAGTTGAAATGCAGTATTACATTAGACGTTTCTGTACTTCGGAAAGTGATCACCGCAATAAATCTAGTACTCATCTGATACCATATACATAGTTATTACAATATTATAGATTATATTACCTATGCTGTACTTTTATATCCTGGTAACTATTTTAGTAAGTGGCAATTTATATTTAATCCCTTTCACCTTTTTCACCCAGCAATTCCATTTCTAGGTATTTATCAAAAAAAAAAACAAACCTAAACACTAATATGAAAATATATTAGGTGTGACAATTAAGTTTGCGAACTCATTCTAGAAAAAGTGGTACATACCTCATTGCTGAATATTACTATGGTCACCTTCAAAGTATTCCCCTTGGGAAGCTATGCACTGATGCCAGTGCCTAGTGCACCCTTCAAAGCAATTTTGGAACATTTTTCCTGGAATGGCCATCAGAGCTGTCATCGTATTACCCTTGATGTCTTGAATGTCATCAAAATGTCTTGCTTTCAATATTTCCTTTATCTTCAGATAAAGAAAGAAGTCATTGGGAACCAGAACAGGTGGGTAGGGAGGGTGTTCCAATACATTTATTTGTTTCCTGGTTAAAAAACTCCCTCACAGACAGTGTTGTGTGAGCTGGTGCATTGTCGTGATGAAAGAGCTATGAATTTTTGGTGAAAAGTTCATATTGTTTTCATCTAACTTTTTCATGCAGCCTTTTCACACTTCCAAAGTAAACTAGGTTAACTGTTTGTCTAGTTGGGACAAATTCATAATGAATAATCTATCTGATATAAAAAAAAATTAGTAATATCATTGCAACAAGTTTGCAAACCTAATTTTCAGACTTTGTATATGCATCCCTATGTTCATTGCAACATTATTTACAATAGTCAAGATATAACAGCAAGTGTCCATTGACAGATGTATGGATAAAGATGTGGTATATATACAAGGTGTACTCAAAAACATATGGTGGATATTTAAATTAAAAAAAAAAAATTACAGTAAAAGACACACTGCCATTAATCTCCTTCAAAATACTCCCCCTCGCTTCATGCTTATTCCATCATTCTTGCCACTTTTTGAAGCAGTTCTGGAAGTCCTCTTTCGTGAGTGTCTTTAGCTATGCTGTCATGGCTGTCTTGATTTCCTGAATAATTTTAACTTTGGAGAAGAGCCAGAAGTCACACGGTGCCGGATGGTGAATATGGTGGATGAGGACACTCTGTAATGTTTTTATTTGACAGAAATTTCTGTACCAGAAACAATGTGTGACTTGGAGCATTGTTATGATGGAGGATGATTTGCCCCATACTTTAAAACACAACTTCTCTCAACCATAGCTCACACCCAACTGACTGCACCAAACAAGTTGAAACTTGTCACACACTGTTAATACGTTTTGATGCACTGCTTCCAGTATTGAAGATCCCTGCCTTTCCATTGGATGGCACTTGGCAATAGCAATCACTGTATTTTTTTATCACAACTGTTTTATCACACAAAGAAAGACTCTGTCACACATTGCTTTTGGTACAGCAGTTTCTGTCAAATGAAAACATTGGGGTGTTTCCTCATCCACCTTATTCATTGGATCTGGCACTGTGTGCAACTTCTGGCTCTTAAAGTCAAAATAACCATGAAAGGTAAATGTTTTGAATCGATTCAGGACATGAGGCAGCCATGATAGTACAACTAAAGACACTCACGAAAGGGGACTTCCAGAACTGCTTCAGAAAGTGGCAAGAATGATGGGATAATTGTGTTAGAAGTGAAGGGGAGTATTTTGAGGGGGATTAATGACAATGTGTCTTTTACTCTAATACTTTTTTATTTTTTATTTAAACATTCACCGTATTGTTTGATCACACTTCGTATACAATGGACTATTACTCAACCATAAAAAAGAATGAAATCTCACCATTTGTGACAGCATGAATGGACCTTGAGGGTATTATGCTAAGCAAAATAAGTCAGACAGAGAAAGACAAATGCCATATGATTTCACTTATATGAGGAATCTAAAAAACAAAATAAATGAACAAACAAAACAGAAAGAAACTCATAGATACAGAGAAATATTATATTTTTAAAACAAACAAAAATTGCCCTTTATGGTGGGTTTTATTTTGTAGCAGAGGGGATGCCTTGAACTCAGACATCAGGAAAACCACCTCTGCTCTCCCAGAAGTATTCCACAATAGCTGGTACAGGAGAATCCAAAACAAACAAATATGACAAACAAAAGTAAAACTTAGCATCCATAAAAAAGATAGTCTAAAAAATAAAAACCATTAGGTTAAAGCACATCAATTAAATCAAGCCATAAAGCATAAGAAAAACATAAAACTCAGGTTGAAATTAAAGATAATTAAAGAAGAAATTGCAAATATAAAAATGTGACTTTGATATTCAAAATCTGAAAGTAAATGAAAACATTCCAAAAAGTTTTAAAATGGAATTGACTGATCTAAAGAAAATATCTCGGAATGCATTTTAGAAATGAAGATTAAATTCATAAGTATTTAAAGGATAATTGATACAAATGGAAGTACAGTAAGAGATATGCAGAGAAGAAACAAGAAAAGACAAGAAAATAAGCCAATAATAATAATAATAATAATAATAAATGTCAGTGAGAAAGTAACAGATATAGAAGAAAGAAAATAGCAAAGACCCAGCATAATGTTGCAGTATCTGAAGCAAAAGATACTAATGGAACTAAATTAATATTTAAAATTTAAATTAAAGCAATTATGAAATAAAATAATACAATATGAAAATTCAAAGTCCCACCATGTACCTGGTGATTTTGAATCAGGATTTTCTACTTGGAGGCATTTTGTTCTTAAGCTTTAAAAAATAAAGAAAAAATCTCTCATCCTCCAAGATAAAGATAAAATTACTTGTTTTTAATTCTAATTGTTCACTGCTGGTATGTACAAAAGCTATTTACTTTTGTGTATTAACCTTGTGTCGTACAATCTTGCTATACTCATAGAAGTCTGTGTGTGTGTGTGTGTGTGTGTGTGTGTATGTGTGTGTGTGTATATCTCAATTTCAGGAGATTTTTATATAGATAATCATATCATCTGTGATTAAAGCCACTTTAATTTCTTTCTTCCTAATCTATACTATTTTTACTTCCTTTTCTTATCTATTGAACTAGCTAGGACTTCCAATACAATTTTGCTTGGAACTAATGAGAGATAGTATGCTTGCATTGCTTCCAAACTTAGGTGGAAGTTATCTGATATGGTAACCATCAGCCACAGGTTGAACACTTGATAATGGGGTTAGCTTAAATTGAGAAATTCTATAAATACAAAATACATACAAAATTCCCAAGACTGTATGAAAAAAAAGAAAGTAAAATTTCCTGTTAATAACTTGTTATATTTTTATACTCATTACATGTTAAAGTGGTATATTATTAAAATTAATTTTCCTTGTTACTTTTTAAATGTGGGCTATTGAAAAATTTAAATTATAACACACACACACACACACACACACACACACACACAGTTCATGTTATATTTTTAAGGGCAATGATTCTATCCTACTTCCTGGAGTGTTGACATGAGAGCTCAGTCATTTTGGACCATGAGGACAAAAGCTACAACCAAGGTTGGTTAAACAATGAGCAGGAATGACCTCTGTGCCAAATTGCTCATGGAATCGTGTCCCAGGGGACTTCATTTACATGAATAAAAATACAATTCTATACTACTTATGCCATAATTATTTTAGCCTTTCTTTCTCAGAACTATCTCATTTTTACAATTGTGTGGGAATGTATGTGTACATTTGTAGGTAGGTAAGTAAAATATATTTACCCTAATCTCATATTGGTGAGGTGAGTTTTCCTTTGAGTATTCATATTTTGCTTTAATAATGAATATTAACTCATTTATTAAAAATTAAAAGTTGAATTTCAATACTAAATTTAAAAAAAAAAATTGCAAGTAGGCTCAAAAACTTGACCTGCCCAATTTATTTCCAACCTGAGAATAATCTATTAGTTGTGATTTCAAAGAACTGAGAGCAGTGTTGATAGCAGAATGGAATAAAATAACAGAACTGTGAAGGTACTTTCAATATTTATTAAAATTTGTTAAAATTCTCACTTATTTACTGATGAACTCATTTCTTTTAAAAAGATTTTAAATCACCTAAAACCCAATAGTGCTATTTTAACTCTGTTTTTTTTTTAAAGTAGGCTGACAGAAGAGGTCACTATTGAAACTATATATTGAAATTCACAATGCTAGAATAAGGGCTATATTATATTTTTCCTTAAGGATGAGAGCCACTGAAAAGCTGCAATAGTTTACTAAAGTGTCTAGAATCCAAAAGCCTTGCTATATTGAACAATTAATTAATGTTTATAAAATTTCATATTTGGAAAAAGTTTGCTTTTTCTGCATAATAAAATTTATGACCAAATATATTTAGCACTATAATAAAACTGCTTTAAAATCCCTGCACAAAATTGATATTCAACCATGTTCTAACTGCAGATACTGGCAAGATCTACAAAGATGCCACTGAAATACCATATTTATATATATATATATATATATATATATATATATATATATATATATATATCTCACATAATTTTCATTTCTTTGCTGTCAGGGTAACGTGTGCTTCATATGCTTTAGTGAAGTCTAGCAATACAAATGTGTCAGAAAAATCATAAAAATTTGTCTTCTATGACTAACATACAGGATTTAGGACCGTAGTATTTGGTATATTTATCACTAAGCTGGGAAAATAATTTATTCATGGACAAATATCTATATATACACCTTATGTTTAACACATTTTCCCTGCAGGATTTAATGAAACAACTTTAGCTGAAGTAGCCATTTTCCTTGTGTAATTCCCCCCTGACCCCCACTATATTCGCTTGAAATTTAGTATAAGGCTTTATGTTCAGGGATTTAAAAAATGCTATGCGAAAGGGGAAAAGAAGTGCATTAATTATACTTATAAGCCTCAAAAGTAACTAAATTTGCCTTATAACTCTATTGATGTGTTCACCATGAGAGATAAATAAAATGAATTATTATGTTAGCCTGGATTATTTTATTACAAGTGACGGAAACCGAACCCAATTTAATTGAAATAAAAATTTAGTAACTCCCATAAATGGGAAGTTAAAGATGGAGGTTAGTATCAGAGTTGATAGAACTGGAGTTCTGTCTGTTTCTCCATGTCACTGCTCTGCTTATCTCTTCTTGCCTCTGCTGGACTTCATATTTCAGGCTCATTTTTCTCCTTATGGTAGGCAGAATGGCTGTGACTGTAAAATGCTGCCAACCTCACAAGTCCAGTAAATAGACTACACTAATGAAAGATATGGTCTCATTTGTTTTCTGAATTATGAAGTTATCTACCATTGTGATTTGTGGTGTGTTAGAGTGTGATACTTCTGCAATTAGGTCTCCCTCTGAAACCAGGGCAGAAACAAACACAGAAGCCCTGAAGTCACAACTTACAGGACAAAGAGTCTCTCAAGAAAGATTGGCACACTGACTTTTTTTTTTTCAGTTTTATGATCGATTCCCCCTTGGTCTGACGCACTTCTGCTGAGTTTCAGACCTCTTACCAAATTTCCCATATTTTTTGTCTGTTATTAAATTTATAATTAGTAATAGACTATAGTACACAACATAAGCTTAAACATTATAGTTATCTATTTCTTCTTGTGAAAAATATTTACCTAGATAATCTTCATACAAAAATATCATACGGGTTATTAAAGACTCTTCTTTTCCAATTTTCTTTTTTTGTTCCTACTTTTCCATGATTTCTGTTTCATTCTTGTGTCTCTTGCCCACTCTTTTTTCTTTTCCAAATTTTATCAAGTCAACTCAAAGTTGTTCTTTCTTTTTGAAATAGTTATTTTCCAGCAATCATTATAAAACATACTTCTATAAAAACAATACTATTTTGTACCCCTGCTTTCTTTCCTACTACATAACTAAAGATATGTTCATCAAAAATGTCACCTGTAGTTAACATTAAATAACATTTAATTATGTAACAAATATTTTAATTCCTATGTTTAAATAATTACTGGAAAAATCAAATAGGCTGTCTCCAGTCCTCCTTGTTTGTGTACCTAAAAGTTCATTTTGCCTCTCTGAATTAATTCCTATGTTGAGCTAAATGTAGAGACATTTAACAATGCTTATGATAGCAATTTTTAACTTTTCTAAGCTATACACAGAATAGTTACGGATTAGAGTAGAGAATAGATGTAATAAAATAAATGATTAGAATACATAAAATTAATACTAATTTTTTATTCAGTCATTCCATTAGACTAGCATTTCTAAAAGTGAGGTGTGGGAAACTTGGCACTCTCATAGATTAACAACTTTAGGATGTTATGTGGTTCTATCTTTTATTAGATAAAATTTTTTATAAATAAATACGTAAGTAATTAATCTGAAATATGAAAATATAAATATGTACATATATTTACATATATATGCATTGTGGTTATGCAATGGGGAATCATCTCAAGCAACTAAAGTTCAATTATGGGAGAATTGATTGAATAAATTATTACATATCAACATAATGGAAAATAAATCAACATTAAAAACAATCCACAAAAGAATATCTAGCAATATAAGAAAATGATCAGGATATAGTACATTGTGAAAAAGCAGGTTATAACATGTATATATGATATCCATTTACAATTTATTTAAAAATACATATGTGTGCTTATGCAAATCTGTGTGTGTGTAGCTCTGTGTGTGTACATATAAGCATGGGGATCCTACTTTCCCGGAAAATATTGAGATGGGAAAGGTAAACTTGTATAAATCCTCCTATATTTTCTTTTAGAAAGTACCAGATTTAGTCTATAATAATTATTTCTTCCAATGATCTTATCACTAATGTTATAACTAACTGGAATATTAGCAAATGAACAGTTGTAATGTGGACATTTAAAACATGATATGTGAACATATGCTCCTACTCAGCCATTTTGGATTCTCTAGAAACAAGAAATATATTCTTCTGGATTAAAAAAAAAAATCAACAGAATGCTTTTTATAAACTCACAATGGTCTGTGATTAATCCCTTTGTTCAGTTCACATATTCAGGATTTATTTCCATTTCTGATTACAAAAAAGACATTTCTTGTTTTGTTTTCTGATTAAAGGAATAAGAAAAAGGGAACAACAGGAGGAGAGGATGAGTGGTGAGTTAAAGGACAGATTGAGTGTATGTATTTTAATTTGGCAGTTGTCTTGTGTAATTTTTTTTGCCAAAATCCTGCTAATTTCATACAAAAATTTAAATATTGTAGCAGTCACCCAACTTAAACATTTGGCAAATAATTATCCTATTTTAAAAATGGAAAATATTTCTCAAGTGCTTCTGTTTTCAAAATACTGTCTCACGCTATTATGTTGTTTGCTTGATCCTTCTTTTGGAGAAAATGCTCTAAATTTTGGATGTGATATATATATATATATATATATATATATATATATATATATATATATATATATATACATTTTCTTCTATCACAACCATTCAAAACTACCTTGATATAGTATATTCAATCAGTTTAAAATGAGAGGGCCATTTGCTTCTTTTCTTTCGTCGTCTTCTCCTCCTCCTCCTCCTTCTTCTTCTCTTTTTAAATGAAGTATATTTACATCTTTTAAAACACATAGAAGGTTTATTGAAAAGAAACATTCCTGGGTGTGAAATATAGTTTTAACAAGAAAACTTGAGAAAAAAATGTAAAAGTTGTTTTACATTTACCTCAATTTAAACAAACAGAAACCCACTTTTCACAAGAACATAACAGCTCTCACTTTTAGATGTGAGTCATCCCAAGGGAAAATTTGTTATATTCACACGGATTCAGGCAGTATATTCTCAATCCCATGAGGGCCTTTTGTTATTTCCTCTGTCCTCAAGCTGACATTAGAGGGAGTATTTTTTTTTTTAAATATGAAATGAAGCTGGAGTGTTGAAATTACATAATCTGCTCTGTTTCCCTTGATCACATTACCGTCAAGTCTAACATAGTTTCTAGAATTCCTAAGAAAAATTATTCTACATGTGTGTTCATATAATTAATATGGACTGTTGGCTATTTTATTTTCCATTTGAACCAAAGGACGTATCTTTCAGTTTAGGACTAATAAAAATGTTTATGTAAAGTTTACCAAAAGTTGGATTTGTTATTACTTTAGATATTAGAAAAAGGCAGTGATATATTAACTATGGTATATGAAAGAGCAGTTCGGTATTTTCCCATTATGAATCTTATGCCTTTAACAAAATTTATAATGGCAATTCTTCCCGCTACTAAAATATACTATCCTTGACCAATTAACTCATTTAGTAAGAGCACTAAATTAAGGCAATATGTTTGCAGACTGTGCTAATAATCTCAATTAGCCATTTCACCAATACTGGTCAAAAAGGATGGTTTAGTTTAATTTTATCACTACACTAGGTGGACAGCTCACCATAAATATCAACTGACCATAAATCTTTGATAGAAAAATGACTATATTCTAATCTAATGTAGTCAGAAATGGTTTTCTTGTGAAGCAAATGATGCTTATTTCAGCTTCAGAAACCCTCATTTGCACTGACACTTCCAAGGCCCTGGGAGGAACCCTATAATATGGTTATTTGGTCATGCAATTTTGTAAAATTTGGAAAAGTAGCACAATTTAACTGCAATCAGTTAAGATTGCTGTCTCTTTTCACTCTGATTTTTCCTCCATAATAGTTGGCATTTGAGGATGGGTATTTGGAATATTTTACTAGGGAAAGTTGTAGATACATTTTGTTTTTATTTGTTTAGTGGGCATATTTAAATGGATTGCAATCACTTCTTTGTATAGTTAAGCTAGTGCTAATTTTTCCAACATCATGACCCAAAAACATAGAGACCAGAGGTCATATGGTAATGTGAATGTGTTCTAGGCACCATAAATATGTGGGTAGTAGAAAAAGAGGTCTTATGTGCTTAGAGAGTGTATCTAGTCTCTAGAATAATTTTCCAAGTTATCTGACTCATATAAAAAAGAGGTTAATAAAAGTTTTTCCATAATGTGAAAGCATTGTCACAACTACTCACTTATGCTATTGTAGCACGAAGAGAGTGATAGACCACAGGTAAATGTATGGGTATAAATGTGTTCCAATAAAACTTTATTTACAAAAATAGTTGGTGGACCCATTTTGACCAATGGCAAATGAGGGGACTGCTTAGTTTGCCAAATCCTGGAAAAGAACTTTGGATCCTGTATCTCTGTACTGAATTCCCATGGCCACGCCAGGCACATCATTTCCAATCTGCCATTCAGAAAGGACTCTACTAGTGTACATTTTATGCTATGTCCTTGACATTATTAAGATTTGATTTTTTAAAGTGGTATTATTTTTTGAATTGCTATAGCTTCTTCTTCTGTTTTACAGTGAAAACTTTTTGTATTTAGAATTAGCCATCTAGACCCAATTTAGAGGGTCCCAATTTTGTTGCCATCATCCAAAGCATCAGAGTCGGGAGCCAGTTCAACATATGCCTTCTTCTCTCCATCAAGCCTGATCAGAGTATTGACCTTGGCCATGTCAATGTCACAAAGCTTCTTTACAGCCTGCGTGATCTGGTGCTTGTTGGCCTTGACATCCACAATGAACACAAGTGTATTGTTGTCTGCTGTCTTGTCCTGGCTGACCTGGTAGTTAAGGGAAACTTGATGATGGCATAGTGGTCAAGCTTATTTCTCCTGGGGGCACTCTTCTGAGGATATTTGGGCTGCCTTTCCATCCACAGTGTCCTGGGGTGTAGGAAGGTGGTTATGTGCAGATCTTCTCCAACTCTTCTTTCTCCTCCTCTTACTCCTCCTTCTTGTTCTTCGTGTGTGTGTGTGTGTGTGTGTGTGTGTGTGTGTGTGTGTGTGTGGACACCATTCAGCACTGCTTTCTTTGCCTTCAAAGCCTCTATTTGGGCTTCAGCTTTGGGAGACGCAAGGGCTTCCTTTTTCGCTTTCAGTACCACTTTGGAGAAAAGGCCATAACTTCTTCAAAATTCTTGTTGAATTCTGTTTGCATTATGTGGATCAATGGCCTTCCATAAATTCTCCATGTTACGAAATCCCTTCAAAATTCAGTGACAGGAATGTGGGTTGTTTTTTTTTTTTTTTTTCCATGATGAATTAGTATGTTTTATTTTGTCAGATAATTAAAATTACATATTCCATCATTTTCCTTTTTGACTTGGCTTACAGGAAATCTAGACTTAGAATGGATGCTCACTTCTTATATGTGTAAGCTTTGGGACAAGTTTGTTTTCCTTTATTTTCTTTAAATTTTGATGTAATAGCATATAGGGTTTAATAGAAATCTGTCTGAAATTCTTACAAATTAATACATAGTAGTAAACTTGAAATTAAAATTATGTCTTATGATTGGTCTCCCTCAAATCTAAATATTCGTGCTCACATTTCATTAACTTCACTTGATTAATTTTCTGCATTCTGCCTACATTTTTGTCTTTGATGGAATTGGTCTTTTATGTATTTAAACTGCCACACAGAATGAAGATCACATCTATGTAATTATTTTTTTTAATTTTTAATATACTTTATATTAAATTTCTTTATATTTATCAGGATTTCTCAACCTTGACAATATTGATATTTCTAATCACCAATTTTTGTTGAGGGAGGCTGTCTTCTTCATTGTTGAATGTTTAGCAACATCTCTGCCCTCTGCCCACTAGATGCCAGTAGCACTCCTGCCAGCTTGTGATAACCAGAATATCTGCTGACAGTGTACAAAGTCCCCTGGGAGTTGTGGGGTGGGGCATCAGGGACGGAAGGCACTGGTTGAGAACAACAGATTTATTCAGAAAAATGCACAAGTTATAAATTAACAAATTGATGAATTTTCATAATGTGAGTACACCAGAGTAGTGAACACACAGATCAAAAAATATAACATTATCATCATCCTACAAAGACCCTCTTCCCCTCTCCCTAACATTACCACTGCAAAAAATAAATACCTTATGATTTTAAGACCATCGAGTGGATTTCTGCTTTTGGACTGTGTATAAGTGTTTTTCACAGAATATACTTCTGTTGCTTTCAGTAAACATTACTCTTATTAGATTTACTCATGTTTTGCATAGCAATAGTTCTTTATTACCATGTACCATAAATTTATGAATGTATTTTATTAATGAGGGACACTTGATCTTTTACAGCTTTATTTGTAGGAATGTTTTAATCCCATTTTCTTCTATTCACTTCTTGTGTCACATTTTTTAGATTGGTTTTTGAGGAATTTGTCCATTTTCTGTTATTTTTCAAGTATGTTTTGCATAAAACATTCTCACAATATTATCTTGTTTGCTTTTTAATTGTTGTAGAATCTATAATTATTTCCCCTTTCTATTCCTGGTATTGGTAAATTGTGCCTTGAACATTTGTGAGAAGGGTGGTTATTTCGTTATCTTTTCAAAAGTCAACTTTTGGTTTTGTTGATTCCCTCTTATATGTATTTGCTATCTATATTATTCATTCTCTTAATTATTCCCTTTCCTTAACTTTCTTTGTTTATTTTGATGTTCTTTTCCTAATTTCATGTGAGATATATATCACATATAACTTTTAACCATTTTTAAGAAAGGTTCTGTTGTATACTTTAAAGGATTACTTATTTTCACTTAGCCCAGATTTAGCTGTATCCTACAAATTTGTTATGTCATATTTTATTATAATTTAGTTCACAGTATTTTTAATTTCCCTTATAGTTTATTCTCTAACCACGTGGACATTGTGTGCATTTCCAAATATTTGGTAATTTTCTAATCTTTTGTCATTTGTTTTTACCTTAGTTTCCCTGAAATAAAAAAGAGCATATATAACTTATTTTCTTTGAATTTTGATGATATTTTTTTCATAGTTTTGCATCTGGTGGATTTTGGGAAATTTGATGGGCAGTTGTAAAGTGTATGTTCTGTTATTGAGTGCATTGCTCTGAAAATGTTAACTTAAATTAATTATGTGTTGAAATCTTCTTTATGCTCCAATAGCTGTCTTCTATCAGCTATTGAGAGAAGTATAAAAGTTTTCCACTTTGATTATGGATTTATCTATTACTCTTTTTAGTTCTGACATTTTTTGTTTGATATAAGTTTAGCTGTGTTATTAAGTATATATACATTTAACATGCTTATATCTGCTGGTGAATTGATCTTTTAATCATTATAAAACCCCTCTCTTTAAACCTGGCAATACTCCTCGTCTTAAATCTGTTTTCTGACATTAATATATTAGCAACAGTTTCCTTTCCTTTTCCCCTATTATTTTATTTCAATGCTTTTTTTTCCTTATATTTAGGATAGCTCTATTTAAACAGCGTATGATTAGAATTTCTCTTTTAATTGCTTGAAAATGTTTGGTTTTTAATTGGAATAGTTAGCCTATTTACACTTAATGTAATTATTGATATATTTGGTTTTATATCTATACTCTTACTATTTTTCATTTGTCCAACTATATATCAAAAAATATAATGAAATTAGAACACATTAACTTATCACCATTTCATATTTGTGTTATTGTCATGAATTTTAATTCTGTATATAGGTTGGACTCAACATAATATTACAATTATTATTTTGGAGTATATATATATATATATATATATATATATATATATATATATATTCTCTACATTGCTTTTTATTCCTTCTTGCATTTCCAAGTTTGCATCCAGAATAATTATCCTTCTGCTTAGAGATCTCCACTTAGCATTTCTTTTAGTGTGGAAAACCCACACTAAATTCTTTCGATTTTTGTCATAAGTTGTTGTTTTTGCTTTCATGTGTAAAGGACAGTTTTGCAATGTGTAGAATTCTAGATTGGCAGCTACTTTCTCTTGGTGCTTTAAGTACAGCATTCCTTTGTTTTCTGACCTCCATCATTTCTATTGAGAAATCAGCTAGCTGTTAACCTTACTGCTGCCCCTTTAAAAGTAGCATGTCTTTTTCTCTCCAGGATTTTGGCTCCTCAAAATCATTGCCTAAACAGCTCTGAACTATAGATACTTTTTCTTTCTAGCACCTTGAAACTGCAAAAAGACCTATCAGTTTGTCTGTCTCTTTGTTTTAGACATCTGGATAGATTCTATGTTTCTTGTTTATTCTTTGTTGTTGCTCAGACTTCAGATTGGGCACTTACAACTGTGGTATCTGTAGAAATTAGAGTTCAACAGCAGTAAGTAGTTCTTATGGCAAGTGACAAATGGAACACCTCTGCTCTTCTACTTTCTTAACAATTTTAATGAGCTAGGGAGAAAAGCAGTCTGGCATTTTTGATGTTTTTTTGTAGGGAGGATATTGAAGGAGAGTAGAAGTGCAAATTGAGAAAATGGCATGGAGTTATTGGCAGTCTTCAAAGTGATCTTGAGAAGAATAATGTGAAAAACCACTAGTCTAATGGAATACAAAAAATGTTTTAAAAGGCAGTATGGAAGTAAATTTTTTTTTTCAGTTTCATGTGATATGAGAGGAGGTTCAGGAATCACTAAGTAGTTAAAAACATGCCATTCATTTAAAGTTACCAATAAATGTTCCTAAAAGGAGGAAAATGACAATAAAATGTTGTCATTCATACACTATAGTTAGTGTATTCATAAATGAAGACAATGATTAATTATTAGTAAATAAGGATTTTAGTTTATGTTTTAAATTGTTTTTGAAATGTTGGTGATAATTTTTACCAATTTATACGTTTATATTGACACCACACAATTCCCCTTATGAACAGCAGAATACTTTTCCAACCCAACTCTTGGTTTAAGGACATTCATTTTTAATTAAATTAAGGCGAAATTATCTAATGTGTATATGGATAAAATATATGACATTTGTTAATTAATATTATATACATTCGAGGTGAAATCTGTTTAATAAGTCACATGCTTCTATTTTTATTTTGTAGTCGAGTGTATTTTCATTTCTTAGCAAAGGGATAGAGTTTATAATATCCTAGAACTTTTCCCAAAGTCCTTCAATGAGTATATATTTAAAGCATACATAGATCTTTTCTACGTGACTCAAATTATAGAGCTAATTTAGCTTAAAATTATTGATCCATTGCATCTCACTTTCTGTTAGTTGAAAAAAAGCTTTAATTACAATCATGTAAGTTAATAGGAAAATATACTTCTTTTTTTAAGGAGACTGTTAAAAATAATACCCTTAGAAAATCTTTAAAACACTATATACAAACCAGTTATTTACACATATACATATATAATATATACCCGGAGTGCCAAAAAAATGTATACAGTGGACACTTTGGTCAGCGTTGCTCAAGCAGTAGTTCGCTGTAATCAGATATATCTGGACGCTATTGGTAACCACTTTGAGCATCTCTTGTAATTGCAGAAGTCAAACATGACTTGTATTCATCTTTTGTTTTCAGTGTATATTGAGTATTACAATTTTAATACAGTTTTCCTTTCTTAATATGGTTATACATTTTTTTGGCACCCTCTCTATATATGCGTGCTTACTCTTGAAATAGAGAGGTATTAGATATATGTAAGTGAGAAATCTGGGGATTCTGGTATACTAACAAAATTATAGTTGAATAACTATTTCTTTTCAAAGTCTATACCATGTTAACTGTACTTGTATGCACACACAAATATGTTTTCAACCCCCAGAACAAATCTACAAATATTAAAGATAAAATGACATGAAAACTTTCTTACACATTATTTCATGATGTGAAAATCTCTTTAGGACTCATGAGAATAAATCTTTTGTTAAGCATGAGATTTGCACCATAAAATGTAAGGGGATGATCAGCATCATAATTGAAATAGTGTCATAAAAGTGACATCTCATTTTTTATGCCATAATATAGGATTCTTATATACCCCTCCTCCCACAAAAACATAAAACTCAGTTCAGAACATTCTACCATTTCTTAATCGTTGCTCTGGTCACATTTCCCACCCTTAATCCTATTCTTTGAATCTCTAAAAAAATCTGCTGAACGCTAATTATTTAACCTTGCCTCCTACCTACTTTCCCTCTTTATTCTGAGGTTTCTTAAGGGCTATAATGAGCTGTCCCCACACAAACAGGCCAAATTAGTGGATAATTACTGCTGGGCCTGTGAATGTTCTCACTCCTCCTTTCTTACAGTTTTACAACATTACCAGAATGGTCTGTCGCCTCCCTACCAATTAGGAACAATTACTACTTTATAACATTAGTGGTGGCAGGCTTATTATGTTGGTGGATATGTAAAAGTAAGGTGGGGGTAGGGATAGAAATACAAGGCCAAAGGGGTCATTGTCATATGAGGGTCTTCAATAGTTTAGATTCATCATTTTAATTTCATTTCTTCAGGATTACAGCTGCAAAGATTTATATTAGCTCTATTAGTTGAAAGTGAACATCATATATATATCCAAGGCTGTGTTTTTTGCCTTTTGTACAGGATAATACCTCATTTTGATGGCTTTAGTTTTCAAAATAATGAAAAGTACTCTGCGTAATTCTATAGGAGGCAAAAAGGGTTATTTATTTTTTGGTTTTCTAGTAAAGATGCTGTGTGTGTGTGTGTGTGTGTGTGTGTGTGTGTGTGTGTGTGTGTGTGTGTGTGTGTGTGTAATATGTTCCTGGCATCTGAATTTAGTTTCTCAAGCTATATTGAGGATGTCATTTATAAAGGAAGGTGTTATGACCCAGAAGAGTAACAAAACATTTCTTTCCAATCTGTATTTAAATAGAATTTAGGTCAAGACAAATCTACGTCAAATATTCAGAATGAAGCATTTTGAAAGCTTTTAAAACTGCTGTATATGCAGTTAACATCTCTCCTTCTAAAAGGACTGAAGCATAACAGACTCATCTACCTTCGTTTATCTGATCTCAAATTCTTTTTTCTTTCTAATTAAATTTTATTACTTCTGTAAGGAATTATTTGAGAATATCAGTGATATTTATTTGGCAGTAGGAATGACAATGAAGTCAAAGTTCCCCATACCAGCAAAAAAGTCTTACTTGGTGCCGTGTGTGGATGCTTTCTTTAATTCAGGGTATATTTTAGGAATTCCTTAAAATATGGTTCATTTTAATAAAAGCAGCTTTTCTGTCCCTTTTGGTGCTTGGTTGCTTGGAAGGCCCCTAGTCCATGGTCACATTGCTTTGATGTCATCTTAATTAGACTAATTCATTTATGTTTTAGAGAAAGGAGGAATTTAGAAACATTCATAGAAATGGACAAGAAGTTATGCAACTTTCATATGTTTTAAAAGTAAAACAGCAAACTTTTCTAGAAGGGAAACATTGAGGGGAAAGAATTTTCAGATAGCATTGACAACCAATGTTGACAGTGGTGTCAGGGAGCATGAGGATAGAGAGATGCTGCTGCTGCTGATTTTGGAACAAAGAGACTGTGGTCGTCAAATTTGGGATTATCATTTTAGCCCCAGTGGTGAGAATAGAAAATGCATCTCAGAGAGTTTAAAAAAAAAAAAAAAGAAAAAGAAAAAGAAAAAGATTAGATGGAAAGAAAGTGAAACTTGAGCTTGTGGACCACATGTGTTAACTGAAAGGAAGAGAAGAGCTAAGAATACAAAATAAAATACTTTTGTAGAATAAGATTTTTGTATATTAGAAGGAAGAAAAGGAAAAAGAGAGCAAAGAATTACAAAGGTATGGAACCTAAGACATTTATTACCTTCCAAAATTGGAAGAAAAAAAAATACAGCTTTTTTTTCATAAGGAGTAATAGAAAATGAAAAATAGAAGTGTACTCAATGGGACATACATTGAGAATTGTCATTTTTTTCAATGATTTAAAAAGCAAAAATTGTGCCTTATTTAGAAAGTTGCCCCAGACATTCCTCAGGAAAAATAAAAACAACTTTCATAAAGATCTAGCATTGACTGACAAGCATCTTTAAAAATTTCAAGATCAACAGTAACTATCTGGCTGTTTGCAATGAATAGATCACTCGATAGCTCAATAAACGTGTCAAATAAATGTTCCTTATAGTGCATAGTAAATTATTAGTAGATTAATTGTATTTCTCATATTTTGATTGTGTATGCATGAAATAACCATGATCATAAAATTGTCTGTCTAGAAGTTCAGAACTCAGATGTTCAGTATGTAGTAATTGGACAACAACTTTTATACTTTATGCCATATAAAATTAATTTAGTTAATGATGAATACTAGAAAATAAAATTACAAATTTCAGCAAGAAGAAACATAGGCTTGATTTTATATGAGGGAAAATGAGAGGGGAGGGGAGAAGGAGAAATAACTGACCAACACTTTGGTGTCCTAGTCAGGAGTCAACATAATTCACTTGATGTCAAAATGTTAAACATATTTTATTACCAAATACTGGACTAATAATCACTGGTGTAGTTAGTCTTGCCTTGGTAATCTTTTATGACAAAGTTAGTTTCTTTTTGCATGATTGAGAAAAAATAAATAACAGAAAAGTTTCAGAATAACATCCTTTTTTATATAAGAAAAAAACATAATACCTATTTCTTACAGCTACTCAATTTTTCAGAGAATCCAATATTTTCATTTTCAAAAGCACTTAATATTGTATTAGTTTCTTAATTTTAAAATGTCTTTGTTTATGGCATTTACCTCAAAGAAATAGAAACTATGTTTACACAAAAACCTATACATGAATGTTCATAGCAGCTTTATTTGTAAGAGTCAGAGTTAGTGGTCACCAGGTATTAAGGAAGTAGAGAGAGAAAATTTTTGTTTCTGGCTATAAAATGTGGCACACAGGGTCTTTGTGATGGAACTATTATGTATCTTGACTGTACTGATGGTCACAGGAGTCTACATTGTGGGGAAATTGCATAGAGTTAATGCATACACAAACACAAATGAGTAGATGTAAAACTGGTAAGATAAATAAGGTTGATGAATTGTATCGATGCCTATTTCCTGGTTGTGATATTGTGTAATATTGTGTGACAGTTAGGCAAGATGTCACCATTGAAGAAACTGGGTGTAGGGTGAATGGTATATTATTTCTTATAACTGTATAAAAATCTACAATTATACCAAAATAAAAATGTTTTAAAAGCAAAGGTGCCACTCATGTTCAAGGGAGAAAGAGATCAGTTTTAGCTGAGAAATTGGGTAAGAGTAACGAAGGTATCATTTGAGTTAACCTGTAGATGTTGAATATTATTTTCTTTTAGGTGGAGATTTTTGTGCCAAAATATTCTAGGAGGGGAGAACTAGCGAAAGTATTAGTGCTATTCATTCATTCTTTAACAATTATTGATTGACCATTACTAGATATCAGGTACTGTGCAGCATGTTAGAAATAAAAAGGTAAGTAAAAAATATACTTTTGTAAATGGCATATTGCTAGAGTGAATTCTAATATAATTAAATATTGTACAAATATATGTACAATTTTCACTTTGGCTTTCATAGAGAACAAATCAGAAGGGGAAAATTTTCAAAGATGTGCAATCAGTTATATTGTAATATTCCAGGTGACAGGAGCTAATGCAAGACATGTTTGGAAGTATCAGATTTAATTTTAATGAAACAAATGATATGTGGAATAAAAAATAAGATTAGGAATGCAGGTTTAATATCAGACCTTTTTGCATTTGGCATACCATTTATATCAGGCACTGTACTAAATGCTAAGGAGTGAAGGGCATGTCTATTTCATGAACTAGTCTAGTAGTTGGAGAAAGAGACAGAGTGACTAGACAAATAAAAAAGACGGTTATCGAATATGATAAGTTTTGGCAAGAGAACAAAACTGAATGTTATGCTAAAGTATATGATGAGATGATGCTGCTGATGGTGGGACTCAATAAAGCATTGAATAGAATAATCAGACAAAGCTTCTCAGAACAAAGTGCCTTTTAGCTGAAACCTGGTAAAATGTGGCCAGTGATTGGAAATAGGAATGGGAAGACATTCTAGGCAGTATGAAAGCAAATGCAAAAGCCTAAAATAGAAAATGACTTGCCATCTTAGACGAACAGAAAAGAGGCTGCGTAGAATTTAGTGATTGCCTGAAGGATACTTGGATTTGTTACATACTTTACAGGCTAACTCTAGAATAGCTCCAGTATCCTCCTGCTACAGCCAAATTGTTTCCCCAGCACAGGCTGTGCATTGTAATGAGTGGTTCTTGGTTCCGTCTCAAGATTCTTCTGTCTTCCTGTTCTCATACCGATTTGGTTCCAGTTTGTCTCTTTACTGACATAGCCTATGTCTAAATGCAAAGTCCTGCACACAAAACTCACATATAAGAAGATGTAGTTTTCCCTTGGAAAAGTTGTCACTTTGTGGGGGGGCGGGGAGGGAGAAAATGAGGGAGGGCTTGGGATTGAGAGAAAGATAGAACTTTCTCTGCTCTAGGGGCAAACATGCAAATGTGAAAGAAGAGTCTGGAGGCAAATGTAGCTAAGAATGAACCACCTTAATCCTATCTACTCCTGCACTAAAGACCTGCTTTTGGAAAAATAGCTTAGTGGAGGCTGACCCTCGGCTTCCAACATATGAGGTGCTGGTGTCCCTCAGCTGAGGTCACACAGAGTAAGGTGAATGGCTATGGCTTTATTCACTTTGACATGTGACTTTAAGCAGGTGATCGTGGAAACATTTAAAGCACTAAATAAGAAGAAAAATGATTGCTAAAATAATTTGTATAATGTTAAAAACATCACCTCCTATTTTATGAGAAATTTATGAGGTTGGTATTATATTATTATTCTTGGTTTACATGGGAAGCATATGAAGCCTGATGAAGTTAGGCAACTTACAAGATTTGCCAGCAAATACATGCCAAGGCCAGTGCCTAAATTTAGTTTTTCTGATTCAAAAACCCATGCTCATAACTTCAGTATTAGACTGCCACCAAAGGAAAGTGACAATGGGCCTCAATTTCCACATCTGTCAAAGGGGAGAATTGGGCTTTAAGTGCTTTAACATCTCCAGCACTAACATGCTATAATGTTCCTGGAAATTTACAAAGAACATTTTCCCATTTAAAACACCTGAAAAAGCACTTTTTTTGTTTGCCATATGTTTTCAGTAGAAATATTACACTTATTTCCCCATGGAGTACTGTGCTGAGGACTTTTTTTTTTTTTTTTTTGTAGGTTAGTGTTTATGATGAAGTATTTCATATGATTTTATGTTTTTAATATATCACATTAAATCTTGGGAAAGTAATGGACAAAAAGAGAAGAAATATGTTTATAAATGAACTAAATCTAATCACCTTCTGTCTAGATTATGCACATGGCAAAAAGGAAAACTGTAACAATTATTAGAATTCTTGAGAATCCAAGATTTTCAAGCACCTGAATTATTCAAGCTAATGATTAGATTATTGTAACATGACTGAAATCACATTCACAAAAGTTGAAAAAGATTTGTAAATTGTTAAATTTCCAATCCTATGAAACGATATTTATAACACTTAAGTAAAATTTTTATTTTTAAGATCATTTAAAAAATTTGGAATAAATATTTAGAATACTATGAATGTCATCATTTTATTTGGTTTGAATGCCTGTACTATTTAATTATTCTCTCATTCTACCTGAAATTTTCCAAGAGAAAAAAATAAAATTAATATGGAGGTAGTATACAGGCACTAGATTTGGTCTTTATTAATCCAAATAATGATTTATACTTTTATTTTATTTTTTGATTGCTACTTTTAAATAAAACGGAATTTTGCCTATGTGTATAACTAGTACACTGAAGAACTATAGCTCATCAAGTGCAATCAGTAGATCAACTATTCTTCACTTCTGGCCATTTAACCCTACTCTGTGAAATCATGCTATCTGCTCACACTTTGATAATAATAAATGTCCTCTGATGAGTTTTAGTAACAAACAAACAAAATTCTCAGTTCCATAATTAGTACATCTAGAGCCAGTGCTAATAAAAATATTCTACATCTGTATTGTCTGCCAAAGTAGTTATGTGTAGTTATTGAGCACTTCAAATATGGCTGGTGTGACTGATGAACTGAATTTTTAATCTTGTTTAATTTAAATTTAAATAGTCAAACTTGGCTAGCGGCTACTGTACTGGGTAGCACAGGTTTAGACCAGAGTGAACTTTAAAACCTCCAAACTTTATTTTAAAAAGCCTCTTTTCCTTACCCAGTCTAGGACCCTTTGAGTTTGGTAGCCTGTAGCAAGGATGGAAAGTTTGGTCAGCTTTTCCCCTTTATCTTGTTATTTGGCCAGGTTCCTGCCCCCTTACACACCTCCCAAGAATCTCTTCTGCTGTGTTGGGAGTCGAGGCATTAAGGTAGTGAGGAAACAAATACACGAACAAGAGTGGGAGCCATAGAGCATTGATTACCTCAGGCTCTGACCAGTGTTTACAGCTAATCTTTCTAGGCTGGGTGATTGATGTTGCATTCTTTTCTTGGAGTGCATTTGAGACGATTGGAAACTTTCTGCGTTGCTCCCCATGATATAAGCAATTTATTTTCCTTCAGCCAGACACCTATCATTTACTTTCTTCTCTCCCTTTAGAATCCAGTAGTTAATAGTTTCTCCCCCACCTCTTTTTTTTTTTTTTTTTTTTTGAGCAGTGGTCACCTTGCCTACCCACCCAGTCTTCTTGCAGGTGATTTCAATTAGCTCTGGAACTTCTCTCAGTCTTCACTATGGTCCATGAAAAACAGTCATGCACTCTCATCTCTTAGATGAAATATAACTATTATCTAGTATGCTAGTCAGTCCACTTTGTTCCATTTGTTTACTTCTGGTTAATGAGAAACACTCATACATCCTTGTCCTTATCTCAAATGGAAATGTAAAGCTTCTGAGCTACCTGGCTCTCTCTCTCTCTCTCTCTCTCTCTCTCTCTCTCTCTCTCTCTCTCTCTCTCTCCCCCCACACCTTCCTCTTTCTCTCTCTCCTCATAGGTGAGTAACCACACTTCTCGCATATACATTTTTTAAAAGTATGGGTTCAGCTCTAGGCTCTGAGCCCCAAAGACTTCAGGCGACCACAAGTTAAACTTTCCTTGTGTGAGGGAGAGGACGCTTCACCTCTGCTCTGGAGGGTGAAGTTGGGAGTCATTTCAAACTTAAAGTTCCCAGTAATAGCCATTGACTATTTGTGTCTTCTCCACCTCTTTAAAGGTTGGAGTGAGTGTTCAGCTCAGCTAAGTACCTAAGCCATTTCCTTTACAAGTCTTACTTAAGGGATCCAGATTTTTCAATTTGCAATGTTGGAATAGCAGACAAAATGTCTCAAAGGTCTCAGCTGAAACAGAAAGAAAAAGTTCCAATTTTAAAATTGTTTTACTTATATAGCAATTACATGAGCCGTTTTTTATCATAAGCAATTTAAATGCATTATTTTATATCAACTATATATGGAGTAACTATTATTAGTATGCCCAATTTACAAGTAAGGAAAGTAGATGAGATAAATTAAGTAACTTGCCATGGTCACATAGATTAGGAAAAAATTGCAGGTAGGTAAGGGATAAAAATCAGAAACTCAAGTTTTTCTTTCCTTAAATTCACTTCGTTGTACTAGAGGTATGATCACAAGATGCGGTGAATGTTTAAATGAAAAAAAAATTGTTATAGTAAAGACACATTGCCATTAATCCCCCTCAGCCCAAGAGTCCCGCTTGCTTTGAACGCACTTATCCCATCATTCTTGCCACTTTCTGAGTGTCTAGTTGTACTGTTGTGGCTACCTTGTGTCCTGAATCAGTTTAAAACGTTTTCCTTTCATGGTCATTTTGATGTTGGGGAAGAGCCAGAAGTTGCACAGTGTCAGATCCAGTGAATACTGTGGATGAGGACACACCGTAATGTTTTGATTTGAGAGAACTTGCTGTACCAGAAGCAATGTGTGATACAGAGCATTGTATGATGGAGAATGAAGTAAAGACACCCACTAAAGAGGACTTCCAGAACTGCTTCAATAAGTGGCAAGAACAATGGGATAAGTGTGTTCGAAGCGAGGGGGGGTATTTTGAGGGGAATTAATGGCAATGTGTCTTTTACTTTAATAATTTTTTTTAAAATTTAAACATTCACCGTATTTTGCAATCACACCTCGTACTTTTCTTAGTTAGTTTAGGCATCAGTTTCTATAACCGCAAAGTAGTAAGTTGTGTTTGAGCAAGTAGTGTAAATACCGTGCAGAGGAAAATATTTTATATGCATATATATTAGTAAATATGCATATGTATATTTCTTTTCTTCTAAGTCACACTTTTTTCCTCCTATATTTATAGGTATTATAAATTTGAGTGCTTCTTAGAATCAGTGTATAATTTGCTTTACTAAAGTATTTCCTCTGTTTTCTAGAAATGCCATTAATAAATTAATGTTGTATTTAACAATTTGGCATCTTAGAATCCAATACATATTGAATGAGCCACTCAAAGAGAGACTCTATCAATACAAATGTGCACTGACCCATTCCTAATGCAGAAAACATATCAAGGTTCAACAGGAAATAACTAACATGTAAACACATTCTGATAATAGTCAATGAAGAATTGGATAGATCCCTAGAGTTTGATCAATTAACAAGACAATAAAAACCTCAATAAGTTTCATTTTAGACATCATGTTTTTGAAAACGCAATTTGGGACAGTTTGAAAGATAAAGAATATAAAACTAGATCTTGTTAAAGTAAAAGCAATTTATCCTGTCATTAATCCATTGATAAATTCAACAGTTATTAAATATATGGTATTGTATTAGTCAGAACCAATAATCATAAAGAATGTAAAAGGAAGGTGGCCAGTTGGCTCAGTTGGTTAGAGTGCAGTGTTCATAGCATTCAGGTTGTTGGTTCGATTCCCACATGGGCCAGTGAGCAGCGCCCTCCACAAATAGATTGGAAACAATGACTTGACCTGGAGCTTATGAGTCGTGGAAAAACAGACTGTTCATCAATATTACCCAACGAAAAATTAAAAAGAAAAAAAATAATGTAAAAGGAAAAGAATATTCAAACTTCTCAGAAACCTGTCTAAAGATTGATATCTTTGACCAAGAGAAATTTATTGAAATTTTACCCTGAACACAGTTAATACTTTACTAGTTGTATCTTGTTGACTTTAAGCATGTAAAGAATGCAGGAGCCTCTTTACTTTAAAGCTATTGGTACTGTACTGTTGATACAAGAAAAAATAAATCTATATGCATGCAGTTAAAGATTGATACTATAAACATGTCAGGATGTATGAAACTGATTTCACATCTCTATCATGAACACATCATGTCCTATGAGCATGACAAGTTTATTAGGTATGTGCACATAGAACTTTAAGTGAAATAATGAAGTGCCTCGTTTTACATACAAGATCTAAGGAAGTTATGTGATTCTCTCAAGTGCTAGTGTCAGTTGATTGCAGAAAAAAAACATGCATTTAGGATTCCTCTCACATATTCAGGGAATGAATATTTTGAGATATCTTTGAAGAGAAATGATTCTGAGTTTCTGGGTTATTCTCAATCTAACGTTATATTGCATATGTTATATTTTCTTTTAGCAGAATATAATTTATGAACAAGGCATAGCCAAACACATACAAATACAATTTAATAGTGAACAAAATGTTGTATCCTGGGAATAAATATGATCAGGTGTACTTATAAATAAACATCTATGTACATCAGATGTTTTTATTCATGAAGGATATATGCTCAATAGCACAAAAAATGTTAATTTTTCTTCTCACACTCTTCCTTCTCCTAGCCCAATTGATATTTGTCTTGACATCAACGTTTTCTTATCTCTTGATGTAGCCAAGCCCCAGTTTCATCCATGTCCTAACATCTTAGAACATCCAATTAACAGGTCATTTCATTTATTGCCCAAAGTCATTCTCTCTTTTCTTCCTCGAACCAAAGTTACTGTGAGTATGTGAAGATGTGAGCCGTTATTATGCTGATACATCTCTTCCCTACCTGAATTTTGCAGCAGAGGGAGATTTTGGCCTATTTAGTGAATAGTAGTTTAGAGTGAAAGGCAATTTCAAGTAGTCACAATTATATCTACCACTTACTGTCTGCTGAATAGTCTCATTTCTTTACTGCTCAAAGAAAAGTATAAAACATGGGCTTTGCCATATTCATAAAAACTTATCTTCTGATATTGAAGACTTTCACCAGTTGAGATGTTGGAGGAAAGAAGAGGTTAGTGAGATTTGCACATGCCCCACATCACATGATTTTAAAAAGTTATTATTTATTTACCAATTGCTAAAATTAAGTTATTCCTCAATTTAGTGTTTCACAATACATTAAAGTTTTTTCTTAAAAGTAACTGTAATTTTGAAAAAAAAATTAAGTGATAGATTTTTGGAAAATACTGTGTTTCCTACTTCATATGTTTAATGTTTGTTCATTCTATAAAGACTGAGTAGCTTATGGTTTGCAGGGGCTGGGAATACAGAGATGAATAAGAAATGAATACTGACCCCAGGAAGCTCACAGTTTAAAGTATAAAAGAAACAATATAGTTGAAAGCTGTTAAATTTTATGAAGCTATGATATATCTCTGATCCCTATCATAGAATCAGAGAAATGTAAAGCTGAGTCCTTAAATATCACCTGTTACACTAACTTATTCATCTTACAGATAAAGAAAACATGCCCTGGAAATTACCATTTCTATTTAATAATTATTGAGTCTATTCCATGTGCCAAGCACAGAGGATACAGTAGAGAACAATAAAACTTAGTTCCTGATTCAATACTTGTAGTAATTTCAAAATACGAGATGAATACTATTACAAAGGAAGTAAAGAAAAGTAAAGGAGCACAGAAGATGGGAAATTTACCTAGATTTGCAGGGTTTGGGGATAGTTACTGGTCGAGGTGTTGTTTAAGATTAATCTTGGGAGTTGAGTAGTTTTTCATCAAAGAAGAAAAGGTGATGGTGGGACTTCAGGCTGAGGGCTAGCAAAAGTAGAAACCTCAGAGGGAAAGAGAACTCAGTAGGCTGGAGAAACTTTTGCTGTATCATAAAGGGTGGTCCTGACATGAGATAGAGAGGTCAGCTCTCAGATGAGGGCTCATATTCTTCAGGGCAGTGAAGGACTTTCAGAAGGTTTTAAGCAGGGGATGGCATGCTCATGTAGTCTTTTTAAAATGCTACTGTATCTTTATAAAGTGGATGGGGGAGTTGTAACACTAAAGGTAGAGAGGCCTATTAGCAAGTGATTTCAGTCATTTAAGTAAAAGATGATAGGAACCAAAACAAATAGTGAGAGTGTGGAAAGGGACCAAAAGAATAGATTTGAAAGATCTTTGGGAGGTTGAACTGGAAATATTTGGTAACTGAATGGAAGTACAGTATGTGAGACAAAGAGTCAAGGATTTCCCCAGATGTCTAACTTGGTCAAGAGAGTAGCAAGGAGAGACTCTGATTTCAGCAAGATGGATGATTATCTTTTCAATTATAGTATACTTTGAAGAAACTATGAAACATCTAAGAAATATGAAGGAGACAATTACATAAATGTCTTTGAGCCTCTGGAGAGATGTGGGCTTGCCAGTCTGTCTGTCTGTCTGTCTAGAATATCCCTCTTGGGTGTCTTTGCCCAGCTAATGCTCATTCATCATTTAAAATTCAAATCATGGATTGTCTCTTTAATGCCTGAACTGACCACATCTTACGTATTGCCGTAGGAGGGATGTTTGTCATAGCTCTTATCTTTTTCAATTGCTTATTTTCTCTTATTACAAAATTGCTTATTTCTCCTTTCTCATGGGAAGGAGAAAGATTTGCCTCTCCTTCTTGCTCAGTTCCTTGAAGACAGTAATAACTCCTCCTGTTTAGGGCCTTCCTTAATTCCTGGAATAAATCTAGACTCATAATAGGCTATTATAGTAAATGTTTGTTGGATTGAAACTGTACCAACTAAATAAAGTAAAGCTATATATACTATGAAAGCAGTAGAATTTAGGTTGGCTCCAGATTGTTCAAGGTCTTGTATGCTTAAGCCAAGAGTTTGGATTTATTGTTTTCATTGTGACTACCAATCTAATTGTTAATGTCTAAAAGAGTTATTTTATCATGATTTATATGCAGTTTAGTGAACATTTATTCCTATCCTCAGGAATGTCAGATATAAATTATGTGTAACCTTGGAAGTTACCATGCTCCTTATTCAAATGGTTAATGATAAGACAAGGCAATGGTTTCTGTTTGCTTTTGGTAAGCTAATGTCACCTTTTTTCAGCTGTTTTGACTACAATACAAAAACCAAACAGCTTTGTCCTTGCCTTGGTATGCTAGAAAACTGGGCTCTATTTTGGGTCTGCCACTTAATGTATATCATCTATATCTATATCTAGATCTATCTTAATCATGTCATCTATTAAATTTGGTGGTTAGATTAAATTATATCTAGATTCACTAGAGCTAAAATATATAGTGGAATTATATCTAAAGTATGCCAGGACTAAATTGCTTGATATCTCCTTCCTAAATAAAATCCTATTATCTTTTTGGTTCTGCATAAGATTTCATATGGTTAAACTTACTATGGCTAAGCTTACTACAAATCTACACATTTTAGATGGGCTTTTTAATCAGAAGCAAACTGAACTCCTGTAATGAAATCTTCACTAAAAGCACTAATTATAATGATTACTTATCAAACTTAGTATGGATGTGTTTTTAAATATCCACTTTATACTTTTGTTTCAAGAATTCTGCTAATATTATTCTGAGTAAGGCAAGAGTTTACAGTTCTAATTGAGAAATTCACAATGATTATGAGCTAATTTGATAGATTGCCAAATGAATACTAATTTTTATACTCGTGAAATGTTTTATTTCCATGTTTAATTGAAGGAATGATAACAGACCATTGTAGCAATTCCATTATTGTAAGTGGTGTGCATTGTGAATTAATCACATGGATGACAATAACTTGTTACTATCTATAGCTCCATTTTGATATGTAAAACTACTATCAAAATGGTTTCATTTCATCATCCCTAAAATAAAAAAGAAATTTAGTAGTCTTTTTGAATATTGAAAGTTATTATGTTTATGAATACCACACAAATGTAAATATAGACAATAATTTCTTCAGTGTTTTTTACTGTAATTTCTCAAATAATTTTCATATTTATTCTAGATGTAAAAGTTATTCTATAATAACAGACAGAGCTACCTAAAAGAGGAAGAGTCACTGGCTGGTACCTCATATCTCAGCAGAGAAGCCAATGATGGCTACTCAGCCTTATAAAGCAGGGTTTGGTTTCTACCCTCAGAGAAAAAAAAAAAAAAAAAGGGTCTGGCCACCCTTGAAATGACAATAGCCTCTAATGACAGCATTATGGAAGAACTCAATTTCTTTTCTTTTTTTTATTAAAGTTTATTGTGGTGACAATGGTTAGTAAAGTTACATAGGTTTCAGGTGTACAATTCTGTAATACATCGTCTATATATCACATTGTGTGTTCACCACCCAGAGTCAGTTCTCCTTCCATCACCATATATTTGATCCCTTTTACCCTCACATAGTACCCCTCGCCCCCCCTACCCTCTGGTAACCACTAAATTGTTGTCTATGTTGATGAGTTTTTGTTTCTTTCTTTCTTTGTCTTGTTCCTTTGTTGCTTTCAGTTTTATATCCCACATATCAGTGCAGCTTTATTTATGGTGACCAAGACATGGAAACAACCAAAGTGTCCTTCCGTAGATGATTGGATAAAGAAGACATGGTATATACACACCACGGAATGCTATTCTGCCATAAGAAAAGATGAAATAGTGCCATTTACGACAACATGTATGGATATTGAGATAATTATACTAAGCAAAATAAGTCAGAAAAGGTAAAAAAACATATGATTTCACTGATATATGGGATATAAAGCTACCCTATGTCTCTTGATTGGAGTATTTAATCAATTCACTACTAAAGTAGTATTAATAAGTAAGTAGTTATTGCCATTTTATTGTTTCTTTTTTTTCTTCTTTTCTTCTTTCTCCTACTTCTCCTCCTCCTCCTTCTCCTCCTCCTCCTCCTCCTCCTTCTCTTCCTCCTCCTCCTCTTCCTCCTTCTCCTCTTCCTCCTCCTTCTTCTTCTTTTCTTCTTCTTTTCTTTTTATTCTTCTTCCTCCTCTCCTCCTCCTCTTCCTCCTTCTCCTCTTCATACTCCCCTCCTCCATCTTCTCTTCCTTCTGCTTAAATACCATGTTTTGCTGAAAATAAGACCTAGCCAGACCATCAGCTCTAATGTGCCTTTTGGAGCAAAAATTAATATGAGACCCGGTATTATGTTATGTTATGTTATGTTATATTATATTATATTATATTATATTATATTATATTATATTATATTATACTGGGTCTTATATTAAAACAAGACTGGGTCTTATATTAATTTTTGCTCCAAAAGATGCATTAGAGCTCATGGTCTGGCTAGATCTTATTTTCGGGGAAACACAGTAATTCCCTTTAACATTTCTTGTAATACTGATTTGGTGTTAACGAATTCCTTTAGCTTTTTCTTATCTGGGAAACTCTATCTGCCCTTCCATTCTAAATGATAGCCTTAATGGGTAGAGTAATCTTGGTTGTAGGTTCTAACTTTTTATCACTTTTGATATTCCGTGCCAAACCCTCTGGCCTGCAAAGTTTTCATTGAGTTATCAGCTGACAGTCTTATGGGAGCTCCCTTGTACATACCTCCTTTTCTCTTGCTGCTTTTAAGACTTTCTCTTTGTCTTTAAACTTTGTCATTTTAATTATGCTGTACCTTGGTATGGGCCTCTTTGGGTTCATCTTATTTGGAACTCTCTTAGCTTCCTGGACTTGTATGTCTATTTCCTTCATGAAGTTAGGGAACATCTCCATCATTATTTATTCTAATAGATTTTCAATCCCTTGCTCTCTCTCTCTCTTATTCTTCTGGTATCCCATATGATGCGAATGTTGTTATGCTTGATGTTTCCCAGATGTCCTTTAAACTATCCTCATTTTTTAAAATTCTTTTTTCTTTTTATTGTTCTGATTGGTTGTTTTCTGTTGCCTTGTATTCAAATCACTGATTCGATTCTCTGTTTCATCTAATCTGCTATTGATTGCATCTAATGTTTTTTTTCATTTCAGTTATTGTATTCTTTCTTTCTGATTGGCTCTATTTTTATGGTTTCTATCTCTTTGTGTAAGTTCTCACTGAGTTCAATTATTTCACCTAAGTTCATTGAGCATGCTTATAATCAGTGTTTTGAACTCTGTGTCTGATTGCTTATCTCCAGTCCCTTTAGTTTTTTTGTTTAGTTTGTTTGTTTGTTTGTTTGTTTTTTTCCTTGAGTTTTGTCCTGTTCTTTCATATGGGACAGAACTTTTGTTTCCTCATTTTGGCTGACTCCCTGATTGTTTCTACTTATCAAGTATATCTGTGGCTCTGAGACTTAGCATAGTGGCCTTATGTAGAAATTTTCTTGTAAGGCCCAGTGGCACAGTTTCACTGGTCACCTGAGCCAGGTGATACAGGGTTGTCCCTTGTGTGGGTTGTGTGTGCTCTCCAATTGTAGTTGACCTTGATTTATGTTGGCCCATCAGTGGGTAGGATTGACACTCAGGCTGACTGTCTGTGAGGAATGGCTGTGACTACAGTTGATGAGCTGTTGTGTGGGGTCTGACCCCATGCAGCAGGACTCGCTTTGTCGAGGCTCTGTTGTCTGCCAATCCCCCATTTGGGTGTGTTGTTTATGGCACTAATTTGGTGGTGCTCTGTTGAAGTCAAAAGCTAAACACCAGGTGTATCTGTTCGGGAGCCAGTTGGGAGGGGCTACAGTCCAGGCAAAGTTCAGCTGCTGCCTGTACTCAGTCCTGGGCCACCAGTAGGAGCTACAAAGTGATCTGCAGTTGGTATCCACATGTTCTGGGCTTGGAGGAACCTGGGAGAGGATATGCTATGATCTGAGGCTGGCTGCCACTAGTGCCATGCTTGGGGCCACTTAGAATGAGACACAGGGCATGCTGTTGCCAGCCATTGATTGTTTGAGTTTTTGGACCTTTGAGAGATTGTAGGAAGGTCAGCAGCACTGGCCATGGCTAGGTGTTTCTGAGGAATAGCCACTGAAAGGGGTTTGGGGCAAAGTGTGAGTTGGGTGGGGCAGGACCTCAGGGACTCTCCAGGGTGAGGAGGGCAATGGTAGCCAGGTTGATGGAAACTCAGATTTGGTGCTCACCTGAGTCTTCAGGCTGGGTGGGGGTAGGACTCAACATGGGAACAACATTGCCAACCAGTAGCACTGTCCTTGAAAGAGCTGCTCCCTCCAGCCCTTGACCTAAAGCTGTACAATTCAGCTCCTCCTCATATGTCTCTGGTGCTTTTTCAGTTGCTACCCTAGTGCTGGAGCTGAGAATGAGTGAGTTTGTGAGTGAGTTAGTCTATGCACCAGTCCTTTAAGACCCTTAGCACCTAGGTCTCCACCAGCCCTCAGTATCACTCAGCCACAAACCCCACTTATTTTCACAGCAGACATGAGAACTTCTCTTCCCCTCACTGAAGCTGTGTCCTGGGGAACCTGGTGTGGGGCTGGGACCCCTTGCTCCTCAGGGAGGATTTCTGCAGCCTAGATATTCCTTCCATGTTTTAACCACCACACAGGGGTATGGGACCAGCCTATTCAGCATCTCCACCCCCCTATCAGTCTTGATGTGGCATTTTCTTTATATTTTTAGTTATAAAAGTTCTGTTCTGCTAATCTTCAGATGGTTCTCAATTATATTTATTCTGTAAGTTAGTTGCAATTTTGATGTGGTCGTGGTAGGTGAGCACAACAGTTACCTACTCCACCATCTTGAACTAAAGTCACCTGGAAGACCTTTCGTTCCTAATTTTTAATTTCATAAAAAGTTAATAATTTCAAAGAAATATATTGGCTATTAAGAGTAATATATGACAGCAATTTTTGATTCCAGATCATTGAGTTTGTTAAAATAGCTTTCTTATTGCTATTTAATGACTTAAAAATAAAAACATTTTAAGGATTTTTGCTTAAAATTGATATTTCATCAGCATAATTTTTTAAATATACTTTCGATAATATACATAATGTACAAAGTATCATTTGAAATGAGTTTTTTGCTCAAAAAGAATATATACATATTCCTTTTGAGGATATATATATATATATATATATATATATATATATACACACACACATACATATATATACACACACATATGTATGTATATACATATATATTCTTTTTGAGCAAAAAACTCATTTCAAATGATACCTTAAATACATAATTTAATACTAGTGCCTAGGGAAATAGGTGTTTTATCCATCCCTTGGGTTTGTCTCTGTTCAAACTCCATAACATTACTCTATTATTTACCCTGTTTCAAACTTCTCTCACCTTCTTCATTTTCAAATCACTGGCCTCTTTTTTAGTGACTCCTCTGATCACTACATATAGGAGGTATTTTGCTCTCTTGTGAGCAAGTCTTGCACTTACTATAATATTTTAAATTATGTGCCTGGAATTTAGTAGGGTACTTGTCACACAGCAAATGATTTGTATATACTTGGGGAATAAATGAGTGGTTACACAAAACATGCACATGATAATGATTAGAGTTTACACCTGTTTATTTTCTCATGATCAGTACTATCACAGGTGGAAACGTTGGCCATTGCTCTGGAATGAAACTATTGGAGGGTGGGATCATTCCTGTTATACCTTTGGATCATTGAATTCCTCTCCTCACCAGCATACAGGAAGTATACATAAAATATGTTTCATTTAGATGGTATTTGATGGTATATCTCACCCTACAAATGAGGTTCCTAGGTCCAAGGGAATCCAAAGGTACTTAAAATTGAGTTGGAATTTTATCCAAATTAGGCTTCGTGAGTCCTCGCCCAGCTCATATCCATTCATTCGGTAAAGGATTATAAACATCTACTTTTTGTTTCCAATTTTCAGAGATGAATTTATTAAAAATTCTGGCATGAGTTTGTTAGTCTTCATGGTCTAGACTGACTGTATTTGGTATCAAATTCAACACACCAAACAATTTTGTTTGGATTAGCTACATTTAATATTTTAGATAAAAGAGACTCATAATGAAGTTTACATTAAGTAAACCTAAGAGTCAGGTCAAATTTTATTACTTATGTAATTATGACATTTATTGGAGTGGTAACTTCTCCTTAAAAATAATAATTCTTAAAAGTGTGAGAAAATAGGTTTTAGCCACAATTTTAAGAGAAAAATGTCTCCATTAATGAAGTTTATCTCTTTCTAGATCTTTTGAGAAATAAATTTGTTGGAATAAAGATTAGCTATGATTGTAACAAATAATAAGGCATACATAGAAAAGGTGTTGGTAGTGGCCTTAGTAGAAAAGCCGATGGACCCTAGCAAAATAGGAATGCTATGGAAGTAGTAGCTAGACATGTGATTTAATATTTGGTTGAATCACCTGGTTTGGCTTAAGAATTGATATTTGGGAACTTACAACTGACTTTTCTACTACACAGTGAAGTCTTTAGAGCAAGATATGGTTCTTAATCTTGTGAATATACATAATACCTGGCTCTAAGTGAATAAAGAATTTAATGAATGAATAAATGCATGAATAGACCACAATAGTAAAAAAGGCGTGAAATTTTTGTTTCTATTGGGTCAGTTTAATTTTGAGCTACTTTCCATTTTGTATATACTTAACCTGAAGAAAAGTGCTAAATACCACGTTAAAAGGAAATACTAGCTGTGACTTGTCTCAATTTCAAAAGTGAATTGTATGCGTTTCATAACATTATATTATGTGGACATACATGATGTACTAGAGACACTTTTGACCTGAGAGAAATTTCTTGTGATTGTTATATCACAGCCTTGTTGAATATTCAATTATTTGTACAGATTAAAGTAAGCATCACAGAAGATAATAGTCTTATCTGTAATATTCTAGATTTTTGTTAGAAGATAATCACTGCATATCTTAAGTTATTAAAATACAAAATAATTAAAAATGGAAATCACAGCAGAAAGAAAAATTATAATTAACAAAATGCAGGTGTGAAACAGGGAAGGTAGCAGGTTTGAGATAAATTCCTCAGTTTTATTCTAGAGAGGAGAAAATTGATTTGGACTAAGAATAATAAAACAAAATACAGAAAAATAGGCTGATTATTTAGAATTGTGTTGGGACTAACAATGCTACTCTTGAGAGTGGAACTAGAGATTAGATGAGAATATTCAATTTCCAGTATTCTGTCCATTGCCGTTTTAATGGACCCTCCCCTGACCACAGGCACACACATATATTTTCAGCTGTTAAACTAGCAATAGTTTTTACATAATTTTAAAGAGATTCATGCCCCTAGAGGTAGCAAAAGGGTCTTGAAGTAGAGATTTTAACTACTAACAAACAAAAGCCTTTCATCCATTGGCAAAATCTTTGAATAACATCATCCAGGTTTAGACAAACCTCAGAAAGTTGGCGTTCACCTAGTTCCTCCTTTCTGCTTATAAACAGAGACAGCATAAAACAGAAAGGAAGCTGCGCCAGACACCACAATAACACAACTCTTCTTGAAACACATATTTATTATTATTGTCTCAAGTAATTTTTAAAACTCTGGTTCTTAATACAGAATTCTAGTAGAAGCCAACAAAAATGGAGTAAAATAATTTACTTCAAATTCCTTCCCTTATGTCTACCTGCTATGATCTTTGATCATGGGATCATTTACTATTCTGGATGTATTTTTTATCCAATGGTAATTTTTAAATCAACTATTGTACGCAAAGCTAGGAATTTTGGGGGCTTATAGGTATGAACACTGAAATATCTAATACATAAAATTCTGGGTATATAAATTCATTAATCTCTTTTCTTCAACTTCCAAAATACTATTACAATTTAATGTGGATCCAAACAATTCCTCTAAGACATGAGTTTATGCAATAACCAGGGATTTAGCATCTGAATGCAAGTCTTTCTCCCACCAGTTTGTTGACCTGCCATAATCTGTACCTCCATCAGCAAGTCTTTCTAAAGGATCAGCGACCCACTGATAGGTGCATTCATGATGTGTGCAGCACTATTGTTTAACACTGTGAGTTTCTGCCTGCCAGACGGTGCCATAGGGAAACGTTATCATGGCAGGTGGCTGGTTTGCCTTGATATTGCGATAACTATTTCTGGTGAGGTGCTTTGTCCTCCTTATTTTGTGATTCCCTGTCCTTTACAAAAAGCTGTCTTCCCAAGAGCCTTCCCCCCATGGCATGGACCAGAGTTCATTCCTGTCAGTCCTTAGGTTGATAGCTCATCACAGAGTAATGTCCAAACATAAGAAATTGTGATAATTAAACTCCTTTTTTTTTTCTTTGCACAGAATAACTAATTGTAAAAATTGGCAGTCAGCCTGCCGTTTGAAAGTGAAGAAAACATCTTGTTTTAACATCTGAGCAGGGATTTTTTTTTTGTAATCTATAAACAATTGGACCATATGTAGTGTGATGGGAAACATGAAGGCTGTGATAGAACATCATTGAAGGAACCTTGTGTTTAATCACTGTTCTTTGATTCACTGAAATAGAAATTAGCTTTTTAAGTTCTGGGCTTTGTCACGATTTTAAAGAGACAGTTTTTCTTAAAATATCAGACAACACCGACAATTTACCAAGTCATGACTGTGATAGAGGCAAAGGAATTCCAATTTTTAAAATGTAAATATGTTTTTAAGACACCTAAACAGGTAACAGATGTAGCCATGAGCTTTTACAGCCTTTGTTTTGACCTGCAATCCATTCAGTGATACAAAGAATCTCCACACAATATGGTTCAACTCTTAAAAGGTAAACTTTTATAAATAAAAACGGTTGTTGAAATTAAATTAAAAGAATAGTATTATCTCTGATTAAGTTAATTTTTTTTTTAAAAATGGAATTATATCTACTCATATATTTTATTTCAAGCTTGCATGAGTAAATTAACTATGGTGTTAAAAAAGAGAAACTGTTGAATTTCAATGGGTAACTGTTTAAATCTTTTATTTTATAGAGGGTCCTTACATGCCATGATTAAATTTCTTTATAATCAGTTGAAGATGCTTAAAGAAAAATAAAATGATCAAGAGAATTTTGAAGTCATTACAATGGCAGCAACCTGTGACGCTATATAAAATGGAAATGTGTTTGAAGAAGAGACAGAGCTAGGTTATCTATGTCTGACTCGCTATTAGCTAGGTTTCAGGTTTTGTGTGAATAACTTATCTTTCTGTGCCTTGGTGTCCTTTTCCCCAAACTTAGATTGTTATGATAAGATCAGTAATTTTCAAAGACAGGAGATGAGGCAAATAAGAATCACCTGAAGAACTTTTGCAAAACACTGCTGGCAGAAAAATGTTTCCTTTTACTTCCTCTCACCCTCACCTTTCTCCAAAAATCACTGCAGGAGAGTCATTGTTGCCAGTTGTTAAGTACATCATATCTGAGAACTGTTAATGCAGAGTATTGCTCAATAATAATCTATTTAGCACTATTGAAGATTTAAAAGCATCTCATTGTTGGAAGTGCTGTATCTCATATCTTTCGTTCTAGGCCCATATGTTTTTGACTTGATAAACTTCTGTTTTAACTTTGATCATTTTGTATATTTTATTGGGTAATTCTTCCACATTACATTTAACCAGGAAGAAGGTATGCATTAATGTTTTCCTATAAACTCCTTTGTGCTTCAACTGGCTTCCAACTTCAGTGTTTTCTGGAGAGCTGTACTTACAGGTCTCAGCCCACAAACTGACAAACGACTGTTCCATTTCTCTCCTGTAAAAGTTGTACTTACCTTGTTTTCATGAAACCAACCTCCGTTTCCAAGGAAACAAGAACAAAAAGGCAGTTGGCAGCTAGCATCTGGGACTTAGAAGAACTCTCACATGTCAATTTCAACTGCTGGCTGCCGGCTCAATCCAAGAAATTGGAGTATTAAAATCACCTGCAGATTTTTAACACGCAAAAGAATGTTAAATCAATTTTTTCTTAATTTTTAAATAATTGGGTTTAACAGCAAATTATTTAAGGTGTCCTTCAAAATGATATAACTAATTAAAAGTATTTTGTTTGCTAGAAATAAGAATACAACTCAAGTTTTATTTTAAAACACGAGGTACATATATTGCAGGGATATTTATAAAAAAATGTTGCCACTTTCCTCTTTTTACTTATATTATGCTACCTTTTTTCTTATTGCTTTCTATATACCCAACTCAGTACTTCTTTTTCTTTTTTTTTTTCCTTTTTGACTTATACGAAAAACATACAGATATCTTTTGTTTTATCCGTACAGCTTTATTGTCATTTTATTGTTTCTAGTGTTTTAATGATGAGACATCTTAAAAATATACTTTCACAATCCTAGGACTGGCTATCCATTAGCACAGTCTGTTTGTTCTGAATAACATTGGCTTCTTTTGCTTGGCTTTGTACATCAGAGTTCTGTTGTACATCTCACCATTCTGTAGTCTCCAGGCCTTACTTCATCGCTCCTGTATTGTTTTGAGTTTTTAGACTCCTGCAAAAAGACAAACCTAGCTGGAATTCCAGATTCACACAGGGAAACAGTGAGAGATGAGACATTTTTTTTTTTTTTCATGGAAGGCAAAAACGTGGAAACACTTTAAGCATTTAAACATTTTTAGGAGTTAATAATGGCCAGGAAAATGAAGTTTCAAACTGATACCTACTTTCCATCTTGTGGTTATATTATTTTATATTATTCTAATATTTGGTTACTATTTTCAAATTAAAAAATGTAGGTCTTTTAGAATTTCCCTCTTTTGACTCTTTTGTCATTTTATAGTATACCTGCTCACAGAACCCCAGAATGCCTGTGAATGTATATTAGTAGGTAAAATTCGTGGAAAGTTAGCATGCAGTGATTTATCATATTTGCAATGTGGACTCATCATTTCACTATGTTTTATTAATAGCCTATTTGTAATAAGCTATAAGGATAGATTTGTATAATATTTGAAATTGTTCCCATGTTTGACCTTTGCAAGTAAATGCTTTCTTTACTACAAAATACAAATATAGGTAATATCAAGATAATAAATTTAGGAAGAAGACTTTTAATTGTAATTTCTAATTATTTTATACTGAAACATATATATTTACAATCCTTTTTTCTTTGCTTGGCACACCATCCTAGAAATTATACTTTTTATTTTTTATTTCAAATAGTTCAATATTTACACTTTTTGGGGAGGGGGCATATGGAATTCTTATGTTCAAGATCTTTTCCTACAGTTAGAAAGCCAACGTTTCATAAGATGAGAAGTTATCAGCACTTGCTGGCAGACTGTATAAAGGCTATAGAAGAAATAATTTATTAAGAATTGATACATAATGTTATGAATGTAAAATTAATCTCCTAAATTTGAAAAACCTCCAAGGTAGAAAAAAATACGGTAAACTTTATTCTAAAATTGTCAAATTAAACAATGAAGCCAAACTGAAATATTATTTTTAGGTTTTATTTTTTTAAGTTTGATATATAATTCACATACCATAAAATTTACCATTGAGAAGTGTACAATTTCATGATTTTCATATATTCACAATGTTGTGCACCCATCACCACTATCTAATTCCAGAATATTATTTTCACTTTAAAAAGAAACCCCACACCCATTACAAGCTACTGTGTCCTTTCCCACCCTCCATTCTCTGAAAACAGCTAATCTATTTTCTGTTTCTATGAATTTGCCTATTCTTGACATTCCTGTAAGTATAATCAACAATATGTGACCTTTTGTTTTGGGCTTCTTTCACTAAGCATGATATTCTCAAGGTGTACCTATGTTATGGCATATATCAGTACTTCATTCCTTTTCATGGTAAATAATATTCCAATGCATGGATATTACACATTATATTTATTGAATCATCAGTTCTTGGAAATTTGTGTTGTTTACATTTTTTGATTACTATAAATAATGCTGCTATGAATGTTAATGTACATTTTTATATGAACATATGCTTTTAATTCTCTTAGATTTACACACACAATTGCTGAGGCATATGGTAATTCTAAAATATTAGTTTAATTGAAATAGTACAAAGAATTTTTTAAATGTTGGAAATGGGACAAAAGGTAGAGGAATATGCAATTTACCCACATAAAATTGCTTAAAGTAGATGAAGTTAGATGAAGTTAATTCATTGTTGGTGGAATGGTGTTTCCATTTGTGTTTGTTTTTGTTTTTATTTATATAATGATTTTAATAACCAGAGATTTAGTGTGACATATTATGCAGATACTGGTCCTATTAATTCCATGTTTCAAGAAAATATCAAATATGGGCTCAAAATAGCTAGATTAGAAGCAGGCATATTATGTAACCTAGTAATTATAATGTATCACTATCTGAAGACAAAGGTCTCAATTTATTTCCAAGTAAGAGAGAAAATCATTTTATTTTACATAAACTGATGTTCAGTAAGAAAATATCCCCATATTATGTACTATCTTTCATTCTTAACATACTCAATTACTGTTAAAATTCTTTAAATCTATTTCATTTAAAGAACTAGTTTAGCCTAGTCTTTTTATTCAATTGGCTTATTTTCCTGTAATAATAAAAACATGTAACTGAGTGTAACAGATTTACCACTCTGTTACTTTAGAGTTTTCTGTCTTTTCCATGTGTGCGTGCATGTATGTGAGGGTTTTTCAGTATGAATATGTATTTAAAACATATATACATACCTATGTATGTATGTGTGTATATGTTTTTGTTTCTTTATAACTAGGAAGATTTTGCAAAATTGAACATCTCCATGCCATTGTGAAATTTACCTGGGATCAGCAATTTACTTCAATTTTTACAAAAACCTTACAAATAATTTTTTACAAAAATTTATTTTAATTTAATTTTCCTTCTTCAAAGGCATAATAATAAACTCACTATTAGAAAATCCAATTGCCCTTTCTTTTTTCTAAATTTTTTTTATTAAAATATTTCTTATCATTTATTGAACATAGAATGTTTTAATCAAAGAAGTTTAAAATAATAGCCTGGAGAAACATGCTCTATTTTAAAAACAAATAAAAAGAAGGTACCAGGATTGTCTAATGTTACATTATTCTCTTGTAGAGATTGCCCTTACAGAGAACCTCTCCTTTTTTAATACCCATTATTCTATTTTTCTTCCCCTGAAAATGCTCACTTCCCTCTCTCAGTCTTCCCCAATGTCTTTCAATTATTCCTTCCTTTTCAGTCATCTAATTATCCATTATGATACTTTCCCATCTAAGTATTTTTTACCTTGTCCAGCTCAGAGCACTCAGTCATTCTTATTCAATCGATTCAACTAATATTTACTGAGTGGTTACTATGTCCCTGACTCTTTATGAAGAGTTCCTGGATACAGAAAAAGAAAGTAGGGTACTCAAGAAATCCAAACTAAGACACAATTTTTGACTTAATGTAATTATAATATTTATATACATAAAGAAAACAAGATAAGGATATGAGACAATACATGCAAGTTCTGACAATTAAGTTCGCATACTTGTTGCAACGATGTTGCTAACCTTTTTTTGACATCAGAGGGATTATTCATTACAAATTTGTACCAACTGAACAAACAGTTAACCACATTTACTATTTGGAAGTGCTAAAAAGGCTGTGTGTAAAAGTTAGATGACCTGAACTTTTTGCCAACAACTCATGGCTCCTGCATCATAACAATGCACCAGCTCACACGGCACTGTCTGTGAAGGAGTTTTTAGTCAGTAAACAAATAACTGTATTGGAACACTCTCCCTACTCACCTGATCTGGTCCCTAATGACTTCTTTCTTTACCTGAAGATAAAGGAAATATTGAAAGGTAGACATTTTGATGACATCCAGGACATCAAGGGTAATACGAAGACAGTTCTGATGTCCATTCCAGAAAAAGAGTTCCAAAATTGCTTTGAAGGATAGACTAGGCACTCTCTTTGGTGCATAGCTTCCCAAAGGGAGTACTTCGAAGGTGACTGTAGTGATATTCAGCAATGAAGTATGTAGCGCGTTTTCTAGGATGAGTTCGCAAACCTCATTGTTCGACCTCGTATTTCTGAAGACTGTCTTATGGCAAAAGTTTGGACTGATAAGAATCAAAATAAGTTAGTAACAACATATTTGGGCAGTAGATCGCCTAAGTGATATGGATCCAACTTTGGCTATTACATAAATCAAGTTTCTATGTGACAAGGTAATATGGACAAGAAGAGGTGAAGTGATCCAATGTCAAGAGGTAGATACAGGAATGTGTAGTGTGGATATGAGGTGTAGAAGGGGAAGAAAATAAAATTAAAATAAATTAGTGGGGTTGAGGAAAAGACTAGAGTAATGAAATTACATGAAGTGGAGTTAGTGAATTCGGAGAAGGCCCATTAATGTTATACCTTATGAGTTTGGATTTGATATTATATTTGATCATGACACTTTCCTTACACCCTGGTGATCAAATAACTGGCATGTGGAAAATCAGATATGAGTTTGAATATGCATGTGTCTATAGTCTATAATTATTTGCAAATTATGATATGACAAAAATGAGTCAGATTTGAGGTTTATCCATGAGTGAGTCTTAACTGAAATCATTATGATAGATGCATTCCTAAAAGCTTTGATTTGCTAGGCTTTCCCACCTCTCCATGCATGCCCTAGTCTTATTAAATTACCTAGATTCCTGCAGTAGTGAACCAGTGCCATCATTGTCTTCTTAGAATTTATTACTACCCCGTCTTACTAGTGTTCACAAATCTCTAGAAGTTTATAGAATGGAATCTGAACTGCTTTACATGGTTTGCTCTTCTTTGTAATATTAATATTTCCACTTTAATATCCCTTGGTGAATTACAAAATGCTTTTAGTTACATCATATCATATAACTTTGTTATACTGCAGGGTAGGTCTGACCATTTCTTGGAAGTCTGAGGAGTCAAATGCTTTATTCATAGTTACACAGTTCATTCAACCATAGTCAAAACTAGAACTCAGGTATTCAGACTCTGGGCCTTTTAAATGTAAAAAATTCCTCATACAGTTTAAGTGCATGGGTGAGCCTAGTACATAGTACAAATGGAATACATATCCTTTGGGAGATTGTTGAGTCACATGTGCAGTAGGCAAAAGCAGCACTGAGGTGGGTCTTTCACACCCTGAAACCATAAGCAAAGGAAAATAAACACACATAGATATGTATGTAATCTTAGTAATATAAGATGCTACTTATTGATTGTTCATTGTACCCCAGGCATTAAATCAATATATGATATATATTTTCTCACTTAAATCTCTCAAAGCTGTATTGGAAATTGGAGCTTAAATGAGTTTTATATATATACATATATTTTCATAATTTTAAATGTAATTATTAGTAGTTTTTCTGAAGAAAGAATCAATACCAAATTGTTAGCTCATCTTAAATAAAAATATATTTGAAAAAAGGTGTATCTTAGAATGTGAGAATAAGATATGTACAAATAGCATATAAATAATCTAAAACTCTATATGAGGAAATACATTGGACAAAACATCATCACTATGACATACAGATATACCACACAGTATTTAACCAATATGTCTTTATATATCTATCTATATCTATATATCTATATATCTATATATCTATATATCTATAAAACATTTGTATTATATAATACATATACTTGTATATATATATGTATTATTGTTGAAAGCATTACATTTGCTGTATTAGACTATTTATTTATTTGAGAGATAGCCATAAAGAAGATAGGATTATTTGTTACGTAAGGCAGATTTAAAATTTAATGCAGTGTGTTTTCCATGATTTTAATCTAGCACATTCCATGGCTGTCATGTGTCTACATTATATAGTAAACCAGTGAACCCTGAGTCACTATGTAAAAAAGAGAAGAGAGGGGATTTCAACAGAAAAAAGTATCCTAGAAAAATACCACCTCAATGTAATCAACTTCTGAGTATTTCCTGGTAACATAGAAAATGATTATTTGAAATTCAAGAAAACCTTCATAATTACATTTAAGGTATTAGTTTCAATTGCATATCTCATGAAACTTATAGTCCTAGTGATACAAAACTGTAAAATTGACTGATTTGAGTCATGTCTACATTCTTCCATTGCCAAACAGATTTTGAAGGTGCTAATGAACTGTGGAATGGCCAAAGGCAGGCAGCCAGAAGGAAAAGAGGAGAAGCCACAGACCTAGATCACCACAAAATGAGTAATTAGTCCCTGAACAATGGGAAATTCAGCTACATTAAACCTCTATCTGCTGCGTGTATTTTCTATCAAAACTTGCTGGACATATCTTTCAAAATCCATTTTCTGAGTTTCTAAAGACTGTTGATTACATTCCTATAGCTGAAAGCAACTGTTAAGAGTACTTGATGTGGATTCAGAATGGGGAAAAACAGCCATTTTTTCCCATGAAAGATGGATCATTAGATGTTAGAACAAATTTAAATATTTTTGCAAGTTATCCTATTCCAATTGTAGAATATATTCTCTACATAGATAGATATATGTCTATTCTGTACTGAGATTATAGTGCTTTAGCCCAATTCCTCTCATCAACGGAACATTTTTATTGGACTTACTTTGAATATTTTCTGTGACCCTATTGATATATGTAGTATTTTAGTTGTATACTCATTGGTCCATGATTGATTTCAGTTTTATTAGGCTTGTGTTTGGAAAATAGTAAAACACAACTTAGTGTTTATGTATGTGCGTGTCTATATGTATGACACATCTGTGTACATGTTAAGTGATTTTATTTCATGGTACTGAGAACCAGTGAGGCCAAAAGAGAACATGGCATATGGTTTAAATTTTTTAATATAAATATGGATATACAAAAATGACTCTTTGGCAATGAGTACTTTCTCTTTAACTCAAGAATCATTATCATAAAACTAATAATAGTTATAATTTTTGGATAGAATTTAGATTCTGAAAAAGTAATTTGCAAATATTCTAGTTTTTATTATTTTCCACTCTGAGTTTTTTTCCTGGCTTTCAAACAGAATCTTTGATTTTTGTTTTTCTTTTCTTTTCTTTTTTCTTCTTGAGTAGGTGAAGATAACTTCTGCATATCTCTATCATCTTAGATCTCATTAAAAAAAAAAAGTAAAACATGTTCTCTTTCTGTTTTGTTTCTAAGATTTGAGGTTTTCTTTTTTCCTAGACACTTGACAACGTAACTGAATTTACTCCATCTCCTTAACAAGATCTTTAGGAGTAAAATAAATTAAAATACAGCTTTATTTGGAAATTGTCTTAACATCTTAGTCCAATATCACAATTGTGTCAGTATAGAAATATGAAACGATTATTTCACAAACCGCCTCAGGCAATCTCAAAAATTTGTCAGGAATATAAGTATGATTTTCCAGGAACCCACTGTTAAACATTGTTTTATTTGCTTTGTAGATACTATGAAATAAAATAGGTGTTTATTTCTTAAAGTGTTCAAGTTACTCTTATCCTAATTTATTGTGATCATCTTCAAAACTTCTTCCAGGGAATCTATCAGTCTTCCTCAGTGTACAAGGCTAGAATCCTTGGTGGGTTTATTTTAGCATTGGTCACTATTACTGGAATCCTTTTTTTTTTTTCTTAGTCCTTTCAGTATTACCTTCAGAGAGTCTCTCACTTTCCATGGCTCTGATAGATCCTTCTTTGTTTGAGATATTATCTTATTGGGCTTTAATAACTATATTCTAGACCATCCCTTGAAAGCACTTTCTTCACCTTGGTAGTTTTTGTATTATTATTAATATTATTACTTCTACCCCTACTATAGCTACTACTTCTCTTGCTGAGGTGTAATTGCAAAGAAGTGGGAGACTGCCGAACCCAACTATAGCCTCTAAAATATTTAACTGTATATAATATAATTCACCTCGCTAGCCACATCTATTTCTTTTCTTTGGAATTTGGGACCTGAATTCAGGCATGCTAGCTCCATGTGAGTGCAGAATCTGTAATATCATGTGGACTCATGGCTTGAGGATTCCCTTTTGGAGCAGTGATCACTACAGAGTGAGCAATTGCTCAGAAAGCCACAAAAATAAGAAATCATGCATATCAGGAAAGGGGCTGGAGTGAATAGTGGAGTAATGATTCTGTCATGCCTGTGGTTAGTGACACTTCATTTCACTTATGTAAGACTCTCCTGTATTCACTATCAAAGACTGTATGTCCTGTTTTTTCTGTTTTACTTTAAGATACTTTCAACTGATTTCTGTTCTTGAAACTACATATGCCTTAAGACTAAACATATGGAACTTAATTATACTTTTATAATTTATGAGTCACTTGGGTTATTCTTAGGCTAAATTTCTTAGAAAAAAATTCAAAGCTTTATCAAAAGTTTGCTTTCATAAGGGACATTTTTGGGGTACTGAAACTTTATCTTGATTATGGTAATAGTTAGATAGTTCTATACATTTGTCTGAACTCATACAACTGTACATTAAAAAGAGTGCATTTTAATGTATACAAATTAAAAAATAACTTTTAAAAGTATACTTTCAAGTTTCAGAATATACTACCATATTGATTTTTTTTTCAAATTAAAGTTTATTGAGGTGACAATTGTTAGTAAAGTTACATAGGTTTCTGGTGTACAATTCTGAAATACGTCATCCACATCACATTGTTTTTTCACCACCCAGAGTCTATTCTCCTTCCACCACCATATATTTGATCTCCTTTACCCTCATCTACTAGCCTCCTTCTCCCCTCCCCTCTGGTAATCACTAAACTATTGTCTGTGTCTCCTATGAGTATTTGAAATAGTGCCGTTTGCAACAACATGGATGGATCTTGAGATTATTATGCTAAGCAAGAAAAGTCGAGAACCATAGGATTTCACTGATATGTGGGATATAAAACTGAAAACAACAAAAGGATAAAACAAACAAATGAAGAAACTACCATATAATTTTGATGTGTTCATCTGATATCTGAGAGATCAAGAAAATATGAAATCAGAATTATCAGTGCCACCGTTTTGCTTTAGAATATAAACTTTAAGAAGAAAAGAACATTGTCTTGTTTAAGGTTTTTATCCTGATATCAAGACATTATAGGCACTTAAATGTTGAAAGAATAAATGAATGAATTCCGAAATATTACATGATACATAATAGCCTGAATATATCAAATGTCCAATTTCACTAGTCAAATACCAAAAACATTTTTGAAGAATGTGTACAGTTTATTGTATTTGTATATTATAAACTATAAAGATACATAAAATCAGATATCAGTATCAATTTATTTGTTTGTTTTTAAGGAGCTGACCACAATCTTTCATAATGTGGCTCTCATCCAGTAGGTATTAAGTTCTTATCTCCACATTTTCCTTTTTACTCATTCAACACCTATTTATTAGCTTCTCCTGTGGATCATATAATGCACTTGTCCCATAAGATCTGGACCACAGTGACATAGCAGGTTCATGCTTCAGAAATCTTGATTCTGTGAGTTGTTTTGTCTATGTACTACTTCCACTTATACTTAAATATCCATGTCTACCTTGTTCACACCTCACCATAAATAAATAGAAACATTGATTGGTTAAGACATAAATTAACTTACGCACAATCACAAAACTCATAAGAAACAGTGTTAGATTCAAACCCATCCTTCTAACTGCAAATTATCCATTTTGCTATCTTGCATGTTTAGATAACACATTATGTACCCACTCAAACTATTCAAATAGAATTTTGCTCAATCAACATGTCTCTGGCTATAATTTGTTGTTGTTGTTTTTAAGATTAGCTCTTCAAAAAAGACTTCATCTTTCCTTTATCTGAGTTCCCATGTTACTTATTCTTTAGCTTAATGAAACATTGCATTGTATCTACTAAATTCCTATCATGTGCAGGAACAAAATCTTCCTCATGAAGGCTAGACCTATTATCAATTCATTTAATAATGAGTCATATAATTGGTTTGCCATGGTTTTGAACTATCTATTTCCCACTAATAGGCCTTACTTTAAATACTACAGTCATTAGTATGGTCAGGCTTACATTTTTAATAGACTTTTTAAAATTTTGAGCAGTTTTAAGTTCATAGCAAAATTAAGCAGAACATAGAGCAATTTCTCATTTATCCCCTGTCCCCACACACACATAGCCTCCATCACTATCAGCTTCCCCCTCCCACTGGAGTAGTACATTTGTTATAATGATGAATCTACACTGACACATCTTTATCATCCGAAGTCCATACTTTACTAAGTGTTGCACATTCTATGGGTTTGGACAAATGTATAATGACATGTATCTATCATCCACATCATACAGAGTAGTTTCACTGCCTTAAAAATTCTCTGTGATCCACTTACTTGCTTTTCCCTCTCCCCTAAACCCTGGCAACTATTGATCTTTTTAGTGGCTCCATAATTTTGCCTTTTCTAGAACGTCATATAGTTGGAACCATACAGATACAGCCTTTTCAGACTGTCTTCTTTCAGTAGTAATGTGCAATTACGCTTCCTCTAAGTTTCTTCGTAGCTTGATAGCTTAGGGTTTTTTGTTTATTTGTTTGTTTTTAGCACATACTAATAATCCATTGTTTGGCTGCACTGCAGACTATCCATTCTCCTATGAGGAACACCTCGGTTGCTTCCAAGTTTTGGCAAGTCTGAATAAAGCTGCCCTAAGATTTACATTTTTAAAGTAACTCCTTATCCTGCTGCCGTCAGCAAACTGGTATATATGTTACTTGAACTATTAATATCTCAATATACAGACAACAACATCATTTCAACTTCCATATATACAGTAAATAGGTGTTTTTTAGAACTAGGTGATGAATATCAGTTAGAATGTTACCATATGAGCTGTTTGAAGACCAGTCGTGTTTGATCATTGGCAGCTTCTTTGCCTTTTAACTGACATCAGGCAAATGAATATGAAGATTCATGAATATACTCTTCCAGTCCCACACTGTTATGTCAACCAGGATTCCCCATTTGGTAACTTCTTGGCATCTGCCAGTTACTAAGTTACTAAGGTCACTTATTTTGGTATATTAGTGGGAAAAAAAATCTCTAAGCAAAGAAACCTCAGTTAATTTAAAACATAAAATAATGGGCTCTGAAATAACAACTGCATTTTAACCAGTAAGTTCATTAAACATTTTCTCAAACTCATAACCATTATTTTGCTTAGTCAGATGTTTTCTCAAAGGAGAGTTCATTCATTTTAACTGCTTAAAATACATGAGGAATGAAGCAATTTACTTTTTATTTACATTTTACCACTGACAATATTTTATTGAAAACACTACCACAAAAGAGCACATTGTGACTTTAATCAGTGCTCACTGTCTAGGACAATGCTTTGTTTCACATTTAAAACTTCAGAGTTAGGTTTGTAAATGATACTGAATAATATGTCCCTAGAAATTACTAAAATACTGTTACAAAATTAATATATGCCCATTATTTAACATAGACATAAGCAGAAATACAGATTAGAGATCTCTGTTTAATAATGGTGATTTTTTTTCAGAGGTAACTAAAAATTGCAATATTTAGAATACAGAGAAATAGTACTGTATTAAAATGAGATGTTATAGTGCTGAAATGTTTTCTTAGTTATTTCAAATTTATTTGAGAGCAGATAAATCAAAACTGACCATTTGAGATTTCTAAAACACCATTATCAATATCACTCTTATTTTTCCATTCAAAAATAACAGTAACCCTACATTTTCTTCTCTTTGTTCAGTAGAATTTACAAAACACATTCATTATTGACCATCATTTCCTGATCAATTAATATGCACTTGCAATTTCTTACTACTACCCACAATACCCATAAAATCTGTAAAATAAATATTTTATTATTACTTGCAAATTAATTTTTTAAAAGGTAAAGTGAATAACTAGATAAAGAGAAAACCAGGATATTGTAAATGGGGTAACGTTTTGTTCTGTGTGTAGTTCATATTTAATTTTTTTATGACATTGCATTTTTTTCTTAGCTAGTAATTAGAATAGTTTTTTAAGATGATTTTCTTGAATTTTCCAAGTATATAATCTTATCATCTATAATGATGAGTCACATTTTGAGTTGTGTACCTCTCATATCTTTAACCTCTCTTACTGCATGTTCTAAGCCCTATAGTACAATCTCAAAGAATATCTTCAAAGTGGCAGTTCTATCTTGTTTTTGCATTGAATGCTAATGCTTATAATGTATCTTAATTAAAATGACATATGCTGGAGATTTCTGTTGAAAAGCTTATAAACGAAGGAAAATTCTTTTTATTCCTAGTTTGGCAAGAATTTTTTTAATAAAGAGTGAGTGTTGAGTTTTATTCAAATTATTTTGCAAGATTTATTAGGGAGATCATAATTGTTCTTCTTTAATCTGTTTATGTGAATAATTATATTAATACATTTTCTTATATTAAACTGTGATAATCCTATGATAATGGTCATAATGCATTATTTTAATCATATTTTTATAAATAACGTATCATTTTAATAACACTGTATTTTTTTGATAGTCTTTTATTAAAGATTTTCACATCTATCCTTGTATAAAATTAGCTTTTCTTGAGTATTATTCTTGCCCAGCTTTTAAATTAGCATTATGATAGTTTCATAAAATGTGCTTAATAACTTCCTATCTCTCTTTCTTTCCTCCCACCTTTTCTCTCTGCGCTAGAACATTTACATAACAGAATTATTTGTTCATTGGCATTTGGGTTAGAACTAAACTACTGGGCTTGGCGTTTCTCATAGGGAAGTATGGCTACTATTCTATACCCCAATTTTCCCACTTTCCAGCTCTTGTAACCATTATTCTACTTTCTGTTTCTATGATTTCAGCTTTTTTAGGGTCCACATATTAGTAACATCATACAGAATTTCTCTTTGTCTGGCCTATGTCACTTAGCCTAGTGCTCTCATGGTCCTTCCATGTTTCTGTAAATGGCAGGATATCCTTCTTTTTTGTGGCTGAGTAATAGTTTATAGTGTGTCTATATAATCTTATCTATGCATCAGTTAACAGTTAGGTTGTTTCCTGATCTGGGCTTTTGTGAATAATGCTTTAGTAAATATGGGAGTGCAGATATCTTTTCAAGATCCTGTTTTCATTTCCTTTGGACATATATACAGAAGTAGGATTGCTGGATTATATGATAGTTCTATTTTCAGTTTCTTGAAAAAAATCATAATATTTTCCATAGTGGCTATATCAATTTACATTCCCATCAAATTGTCAATTTTTTAGAAGTGTTAAATTATTGTGGTTTTGTCATCTTCTCTTTGAAATCTTGTCACGTCTAAGTTTTATATTTTGAAGTTATTGTCAGTTTATTATGGTTTATTTACTTTCATATATTCTTGGTAATCCTTTATAATGGGGATTCTTATATAATCCTTTATAATGAGGATTCTTTATAATCCACATAAATATCAAATATGTACCTTTATTTTTATGAATTTTGCCTTTAATTTGCTTTCTCAGAAACTAATATTTTGTACCATATTGATAGATAAGTCTTTTCTTATTTGTTTTTACCCAGTTTTCCAATTTTATTGTGTTTAGTATGCATGTGTGCCTTTTCTGGCCAGCATATGCTTGGGATATTTTCCCTACCCTACAGGTCCTTTTTCACTTTGAGGTAGGATAATGCTTTAGTTTGAATATCCCAGCTTTTACAGTGTGCCTATTTTTGTTCCTATCTATTGACATTATGCCACAATTCAAACATAATTTATAAAATGTCTACCTATTATAATTACACACACACACACACACACACTTTATGTGCTGCTATAATTCTCTGGGAATTGATTATACTTAAACTCTTATCTTATTGATTTTATTTCCTTTGGCGTTGATTATTGTGTTCTTTGAACTTGGTGTCTCTATAGATAGGCTGGATTTCTAAAATTATGTTATTTGTTTTAAAGATCTCTTTTATACTTCAGATTTCCTATTAGCTTATGTATGCAATTGTGTTCATTAAAGATATTCTGTCTCCGTCCATTATGGCTATCCTGATGAGAAGATACCTAGACTTCATCCTGGTTCTTATGTCCATCCCAGGGCCAGCACTGGTTGAATAGCCTATTATCATTGTGGTTCTCACCAAGTCACTGGTCACTATGCCATTTCTTACTTCTCTATATCTATCACCACACTGTGAATGTATTGCCTCTATACCTACTGCCTGTTCTCATAGAAGTCCTCTCCTATGAAAGTTTGGACTTTGGTTCTTCTGTCCTTTAGTCCATTACATTTACCTTCTACCTTTCACAGCTTACACATCATTTCTAATATTTTGTGAATATTTCTTATTTTCTATTACGAATGTGGCAGAGATGGTCCCCCTGACATGATATAGAGTTGTTGCTGAAATGCAGCTGCCAGCAAGGGATTTGATCCCCAAACCATTTCACATCTAGATAGAACCATACCAATGTTTATCTTCAAAGGAATGTGAACAGAAATGATGTGTTAGGAAGCAAGTGTATCTTTCCCATCTTCTCTTTCTGCACATAACAACTGATGCAGAAAACAGCATGGCTCTGGGAAATGGCAGAGCCATAAAGCAGAAAGAGTCAAGTTACCTGAATTATCTGATGGGCAGTGCCACTAACCAACTCTGCACATGTGCAACAGCATTCTACTGTTATATAACTATGAAATAAATTTCAATTGTATGATGCCACTGAAATATTTCTTACTTTATATCATAGCAGGTGAAATTATCCTAAATCATATATGTAATATGGGTTTAATTTCCATAAAAATATATGTCCAGTATTTTTTATGGATTTTCAACTGGAATATGTACTTAATTTTACATATTGATGTAATCGCCCTCAATTTCTCTTTTACATACAGATTCATTTTTAAATGTTTAAATAATGTTTTTTCATAATGTTGAATCTTTGAACTCAAACATTATATTGGATTTTCAACATCTGGTGGTCTGGCATTTTGAGATATGGAAGATCTATAATTTGTCCAAACACTAATGTGTTTAACCCATGATTAAAGTTTTAATAAGAATATAGATTCCAATATGCTCATATGCTCATGATAATTTTCTAACATATTTATAATTACAAGTGTCTAAGTCAAATAAATGATATGACCCCCACACACATATACACTCAGATACACACACACAATCTGGATACACACAGTATTGTTTAAAGAGGATTACATTTGCTTGTTAAACCCCATCAACATGCTTGCTTCATTTATAAAGCCCCAAAATAAATCTCAGGGATTCTATATATCATACATTACTACTCCTTTTTCTATTGAAGAATAATTGACATATAACATTATATTACTTTTTGGTATACAACATAATGATTCAATATTTGCATATCATTTTTAATTAAAGTTTATTAGAGTGACAATTATTAGTAAAGTTACACAGATTTCAGGTGTACAATTCTGTAACACATCATCTATATATCACATTGTGTGTTCACCACCCAGAGCCAATTCTCTTTCCATCACCATATATTTGATGGAAACCCCTTTACCCTCATCTACCAACCCCCTCCCCCCTTACCCTTACCCTCTGGTAACCACTAAACTATTGTCTGTGTCTATCAGTTTTTGTTTCTTCTTTTGTTTTTCTTATTATTTTGTTGTTTTCAGTTTTATATACCACATATTAATTAAATCATATGGTTCTCTACTTTTTCTGTCTCACTTATTTCGCCTAGCATTATAATCTCAAGAGCAATCCATGTTGTCACAAATGGTCCTATTTCATCTTTTCTTATGGCAGAATAGTATTCCATTGTTTATACATACCACAACTTCTTTATCCAATCATCAATCAAAGGACACTTTGGTCGTTTCCATGTTTTGGCCACTGTAAATAAAGCTGCAATGAACATGGGAGCACACTTGTCTTTATGAATTCATGTTTTCAGATTTTTTTTGGTAGATACACAGAAGAGGGATTGCTGGGTCATATAGTAATTATATTCGTAAGTTTTTGAGGAACCTCTACACTGCCTTCCATAGCAGCTGCACCAATCTGCATTCCCACCAACAGTGTATAAGGGTTCCTTTTTCTCCACAGCCTCTCCAACACTTGTTACTATTTGTCTTGCTGATGATAGCCATTCTTACTGAGGTGAGGTGATATCTCATTGTGGTTTTTATTTGCATTTCTCTGATGATTAGTGATGTTGAACATTTTTTCATATGTTTATTTGCCATTTGTACGTCCTCTGGAGAAATGTCTCTTCAGCTATTCTGCCCATTTTTTAATTGGATTGTTGTTTTTTGTTTTTGTTGAGTTGTATGAGTTCCTTACATATTTTGGATATTAGCCCCTTATCAGAGGCATTGTTTGCAAAAGTCTTATCCAATTCTGTTGGTTGCCTCTTTATTTTGTCAATGGTTTCTTTTGCTGTGTAGAAGCTTTTAAGTTTGATATAACCCCATTCATTTATTTTAGTTTTTACTTCCCTTGTGTTTGAAGTCAAATTCATAAAATGTTCTTTGAACCCAAGGTCTATAAATTTAGTACCTATGTTTTCTTCTATGCAGTTTATTGTTTCAAGTCTTATGTTTAGGTCTTTGATCCATTTTGAGTTAATTTTGGTACACAGTGACAGATAGAAATCTCGTTTCATTCTTTTGCATGTGGCTTTTCAATTCTCCCAGCACAATTTATTCAAGAGGCTCTCTTTTGTCCTTTGTATGTTTTTGGCTTCTTTGTCGAAAATTATCTGTCCATATTTATGTTGGTTTATTTCTGGGTTCTCAATTCTATTCCATTGGTCTGTGTGTCTGTTTTTCTGCCAATGCCATATTGTTTTGATTATTGTTGCCCTGTAGTACATCCCAGGCAACGTGTTCACAGAGGAGAAGCCCACATTCCAGGGAATCCCCCCATTGCTCCTATCTTGTGAAATGATCATCACAATAATTCTAGTTAACATCTGTCATCATACATAGTTACAATTTTTTCTTGTGATGAAAACTTTTAAGACCTACTCTCTTAGCAACTTTTAAATGTACAATATAGTATTATTAACTATAGTCACCATGCTGTACATTTATTATATAACTGAAAGTTTGTACCTTTTGATTCTCTTCACCCATTTTGCCCACCCCTACCCCCACCTCTGGCAACCACCAATATTGTCTTTGTATCTATGAGCGTCTTTGTTTGTTTGTTTTTTAGACTCCAGTTATAGTGAGATCACACGGCATTTGTCTTTCTTTGTCTGCTATTCACTTAGCATAATGCCCTAAAGTTTCATCTATGTTATTGTAAAAGGCAAGATTTTCTTCCTTTTTACAAATGAAAAATATTCCATTGAGTGTGTGTATATGTGTGTATCACATTTTCTTCATCAGTTCATCCAGTAATAAGCACTTAGGTTGCTTTCATGTCTTGGCTACTATAAATAATGCTGCAATTAACATGGGGTGCATATATCAAGTTAGTGTTTTCATTTTCTCAGGTAAATACTGAGAAGTAGAATTATTTGATCATATGGTAGTTCTATTTTTAATTTTTTGAGGAATTTCTATACTGTTTTCCATAGTAGCTGCACCAATTTACATTCCCACTAAGAAAGCATAAGGAATCTCTTTTCCCCACATCACCAGCAGCAGTTGTTATTTCTTGTATTTTGATAATAGCCATTCTGACAGGTATGAGGTGATAACTTATTGTGGTTCTGTTTGGCATTTTCCTGATGATTAGTGACGTTGAGCACCTCTTACCCATCTTTATGTCTACTTTGGAAAAAACGTCTACTCAGATATTCCCATTTTTAAATCAGATTGTATTTTCTTCTAATGAGTTTTATGAGTTCTTTATATATTTTGAATATTAACGACTTACTAGATATATGGTTTGCAAATATTTTCTCCCATTCAGTAGGTTGCCTTTCATTTGTTGCTGATGTCTTTTGCTGTGCAGAAGTTTTTAAGTTTGATATAGTCTCATTTATATTCGCTTTGGTCATATTTACTTTTGGGGCCAAATACAAATACACACACACACACACACACACACACACCCCACTGAGATTGATGTCAAGGAGCTTACCACTTATGTTTTCTCTTAGGAGTTTTATATTTCAGGCCTTATATTCAAGTTTTAATCCATTTTGAATTTATTTTTGTGTAATGGGTAAGATAGTGGTCCAGTTTCATTCTTTTGAATGTGGCTGTCCAATTTTCCCAGCACTATTTATTGAAGAGACTATCCTTTACCCATTGTATATTCTTGGCTCCTTTGTCATAAATTATAATAATTGACTATCTTTGTGTGGGCTCTCTATTCTATTCCATTGATCTATGTGTCTGTTTTCATGCCACTATCATACTATTCTGATTACTATAGTTTTGTAATACAGTTTGGAACTATGAAGAGTGATGCCTCCAGCTTTGTTTTTGCTCAAGATTGCTATGGCTATTTGAGGTCTTTGAGGATCCCTACAAATTTTAGGATTGTTTGTTTTATGTTGTGAAATATACCATTAAAATTATGATAGGGATTGCACTGAATCTGTAAATTGCTTTGGGTAGTATAGATATTTTAACAATATTAATTTTTCCGATCCATGAGCATGAAATATCTTTCCATTTATTTGTGTCTTAATTTCTTTTATCAATGTTTTGTAGTTCTCTGTACAGATCTTGGTTAAAATTATACCTAGGTATTTTATTCTTTTGATGCAATAGTAAATAGGATTGATTGTCCTTAATTTCTCATCTTGATAGATTGTTATTAGTGTATAAAAACGCAACAGATTTTATATATTGATTCTGTATCCTAAAACTTTACTGAATTTATTGATTAGATCTAGCCATTTTTTTGGTGGAGTCTTTCGGGTTTTCTATGTATAATATCATGGCATCTGCAAATAATGACAGTTTTACTTTTTCTTTTCCAATTCAAATGCCTTTATTACTGTTATTTTTTATTTGCTTAATTGCTCTGGCTATGATTTCCAATACTATGTTGAAAAAAAGTGGGAAGAGCAGGCATCGTGTTTTGTCTTTGATCTTAGAGGAAAAGCTTTCAGCTTTCCACCATTATAATGTGAGCTATAGACTTGTTATATGTGGGCTTTATTATTTTGAGGTACATTCCCTCTATACACCCTTTGTTGAGAGTTTTTATCATAAATGGATATTCAGTTTTGTTAAATGCTTTTTTTGCATCTATTGTGATGATTATATAATTTTTACCTTTCATTTTATTAGTATTGGTGTCTCATGTTGATTGATGTAAAGATGCTGAACCATGCTTTTTTCCCTGGAATAAATCCCACTTGATAATAGTGTATAATCCTTTTAATGTATTGTTGAATTTGGGTCACTAATACTTTGTAGAGGATTCTTGCATCTATGTTTATTAGGGGTATTGGCCTCTAATTTTCTTTTCTTGGGACATTCTTATCTAACTTTGGTATCAGGGTAATTCTGGCTTTATAAAATGAATTTGAAGTTTTCTTAGTCTTTTGATTTTTGGAATAGTTTGAGAAACATTGATATTAATTCCTCTTTAAATATTTGGTAAAATTCACCAGTGAAGTCATCTTGTCCTGGACTTTTGTTTGTTGGGAGTTCTTTTTATTACTAATTCAGTCTTTTTACTAGTAATAAGTATGTTAAGATTTTCTATTTTTTCACGATTCAGTCTTGGTAGGTTGAATGTTTCTAGGACTTTATCATTTCTTTCAGATTGTTCAATTTGTTCACATAGAAATATTTAGAGTAGTCCCTCATGCTCCTTTGTCATATAGGTTATACCATCTCTTTTATTTTTTATTTTATTTGAATCCCCTCTTTTTCTTTTCTTAGTGAGTATAACTAAAGGTTTATCTATTTTGTGTACCTTAAAAACAAACAAACAAAAACCAAAAAAACAAAACAAAAAAAACAACAGCTCTTATTTTCATTAATCCTATCTATTGTCATTTTATCTCTATTTCACGTGTTTCCTCTCTGATCTTTATTTCCTTCCTTCCATTAATTTTTAGCTTAGTTTGTTCTTCTTTTTCTAGTTCCTTGAGGTATAAAGTTAGGTGTTTACCATGTTTTGCCATGTATAAGGCGCTCCCATGTATAATGTGCACCCACATTTTTGGCCCAAACGTTCAGGGAAAAAAATCTTTCATTTTAATTTTTTAATTCAAATTTTTATTTCTTTACATGTAGGTACTTGTTTTTTTGTATTATAAAGGAATTTCAGCATTTACATTTTAACATATTATGGTACAAGAAATTATATGTAACAAATAATTGCAAAACACAGATAGAACAGATACAAGGTACAAGAAATTTTATGTACTGGTAACAAATTTAAGATATTTATGCATCATACAAGGCCAAGAATTCTTCATTGTTGCAAGTTTGTCATAAGTGCGACAAAACCAATTATTGTAATCCAGGGTATTATTTTGCACACATATATTGTTATTGATTTCTAGAGTTACACTTTTAACTCATAAGTATCAATAAAAGAATTAAAAATATTTATATAGATACAGAATTGGTACTATCCATGTATAATGCATATTCTTATTTTTCCCTCACAAATTTGGTCAAAGAAGTGCAGATTACACATAGCAAAATACAGTACTTGAGTTTCTTATTTTAAGTAAACTTTTTTTTTTAATTAAAGTTTATTGGGGCAACAATTGTTAGTAAAGTTACATAGATTTAAGGTGTACAATTCTGTAATACCTTATCTATATCTCACATTGTGTGGTCACTACCCAGAGTCAGTTCTCTTTCCATCACAATATATTAGACCCCATTTACCCTCTTCTAGAACCCTGCTCTCCCATTCCCCCGTACCTCCTGGTAAACCCTAAACTATTGTCTATGTCTATGAGTTTTTGTTCTTTCAGTTGTTTGTCATGTTCTTTGTTGTTTTCGGTTTATACATCACATATCAGTAAAATCATAAGGTTCTCTACATTTTCTTTCTGACATATTTTGCTTAACATTAGAAGCTCAAGAGCCATTCATGTTATCACAAATGGTCCTATTTCATCCTTTCTTGCTGCCAAATAGTATTCCATTGTGTATATATACCACAATTTCTTTATTCATTCATCTATCGAAGGACATTTGGGTTGTTTCCATGTCTTGGCCACTGTAAATAAAGCTGCAATGAACATTGGAGCACACTAGTCTTTATGGATAAATGTTTTCAGATTTTATTGGACAGATACCCAGAAGAGGGATTACTGGGTTATATGGTAATTCTATTCGTAATTTTTTGAGGAACCTCCACACTGTCTTCCATAGCAGCTGCACCAATCTGCATTCCCACCAACAGTATATGAGGGTTCCTTTTTCTCCACAGCCTCTCTAAAACTTGTTACTATTTGTCTTGTTGCTGATACCCATTCTAAATGGTGTGAGGTGACATCTCATTGTGATTTTTATTTGCATTTCTCTGATGATTAGTGATGTTGAACATTTTTTCATATGTCTATTTGCTATTTGTATGTCTTCTTTGGAGAAATGTCTCTTCAGGTCCTCTGCCCATTTTTCAATTGGGTTGTTTGTTTTTTGTTGTTGAGTTGTGTGAGTTCCTTGTGCATTTTGGATGTTAGCCCCTTATCAGAGGCATTATTTGCAAAAATCTTCTCCCATTCTGTTGGTTGACTCTTTATTTTGTCGATAATTTCTTTTGCTGTGCAGAAGCTTTATAGTTTGATACAGTCCCATTCATTTATTGTAGCTTTTACTTCCCTTGCCTTTGGAGTCAAATTCATAAAATGCTCTTTGAACCCAAGGTCCATAAATTTAGTAACTTTGTTTTCTTCTATGCATTTTATTGTTTCAGGTCTTATGTTTGGGTCTTTGATCCATTTCGAAGTAATTTTGGTACACGGTGATGGATAGCAGTCCAGAGTTGTTCTTTTCCCCGTGGTTTTACAATTCTCCCAGTACTGTTTATTGAAGAGGTTGTCTTTTCTCCTTTGTATGTTTTTTTGCTTCTTTGTCAAAAATTATCTGTCCATATATATGTGGGTTATTTCTCGGTTCTCAATTCTATTCCATTTGTCTATGTTTCTGCCGGTACCATGATATTTTGATTTTTGTTGCTCTGTAGTACAAGCTGAAGTCAAGGAGTGACTTTTTTCTTAACATTGTTTTGGCTATTCGGGGTCTTCTGTGGTTCCATACAAATCTAATGATTTTTCTGTTCTATTTCTTTAAAAAATGCCATTGGGATTCTGATGGGGATTTCATTAAATCTGTATATTGCTTTGGGTAATATGGCCATTTTAACTATGTTGATTCTTCCAATCCATGAACACGGAATGTCTTTCCATGTCTTTGCGTCTTCTTCAATTCCTTTTAAAAATGTCTTATATTTTTTCAGCATACAGGTCTTTCACATCCTTGATTAAGTTTATTCCTAGGTATATTATTCTTTTTGTAGCAATTGCAAAAGGAATTGTTTATTTTTTATTTATTTTTCGGAGATTTCATTGTTAGTATGTATAAATGTGGTGGACCTTTGTACGTTTGTTTTGCAGCTGGCAACTTGACTGTATTTGTTGATTGTTTCTTATATCTTTTCGGTGGGGACTTTAGGGTTTTCTATATATAGCACCATGTCATCAGCAAAGAGTGACAATTTAACTTCTTCATTCCCAATTTGGATGACTTTTATTTCTTTCTCTTGCCTGATTGCTCTGGCGAGTACTTTCAACATTATGTTGAAAAGCAGAGGTGATAGGGGACAGCACTGTCATGTTCCTAAATATTCTGAAGGGCTTCAATTTTTCACCATTAATTATGAGAGGGTTTCCCATATATGGCCTTTATTATGTTAAGGTATTTTCTTTATATAGCTATTTTATTAACTGTTTTAATCATAAATGGATGTTGTATCTTTTCAAAAGCTTTTTCTGTATCAATTGATATAATCATATGATTTTTGTCCTTTATTTTGTTTATGTGATGTATCACATTGATGGATTTGCATATGTTGAACCATCCTTGTGCCCCTGGGATGAAACCCACTTGGTTGTGATAAATAATCTTTTAATGTATTGTTGCATTTGATTTGCTAGAATTTTGTTTAGGATTTTTGCATCTGTATGCATCAGAGATATTGGTCTGTAGTTTTCTTGTTTTGTGTTATCCTTACCAGGTTTTGGTATCAGGGTAATGTTGGCCTCATAAAATGAGTTGGGGAATACTATCTCTTCTTCAATTTTTTGGAAGAGTTTGAGTAGGACAGGTATTAGATCCTCTTTGAAGGCTTGGTAGAATTCACTAGTGAAGCCATCTGGTCTTGGACTTTTGCTTTGGGGAAGATTTTGGGTGACTGATTCAATTTTGTTACTGGCAATCGGTCTATTTAGATTTTCTGATTCTTCATAATTCAGCCTAGGAAGGCTATATGTTTCTAAGAACTTGTCCATTTCTTCTGGGTTATTGAATTTGGTGGCATATAGTTCTTCGTAGTATTCTTTCATGAAACTTTGTATTTCTATGCCATCTGTGATAATTTCCCATCTTTCATTTCTGATTTTATTAGTGTCTTTTTTCTCTTTTTATCTTAGTGAATCTAACCAAGGGCTTGTCAATTTTAGTAATCTTTTCAAAGAACCAGCTCTCTGTCACATTAATTTTCCTGTTATCTTTTTTGTTCTCTATTTCATTTAGTTCTGCTCTGATTTTTATTTATTTCTTTTCTTCGGGTTACCTTGGGTTTTCATTTGTTTTTCTTTTTCTAGTTCTTTAAGGTAATGTAAGGTTATACATCTGGAATTGTTCTTCCTTCTTGAGATAGGCCTGTAATGACATAAATTTCCCTCTTAAAACTATGTTTGCTGCATCCCTAAAATTTTGGTAGGATGTATTTTCATTCTCATTTATTTCAATATATCTTTTGATCTCTCCTCTTATTTCTTCTTTTATTTGGTAGTTCTTTAAAAGTATGTTGCTTAATCTCCATGTATTTGTGTTATTTTGTGCTTTCTTTTTGCAGTTGATACCAATTTCAAAGACTTGTGATCACAGAATATTCATGGTATGATTTCAATCTTAAATTTGCTGAGGCTACTTTTGTTTCTCAATGTATGGTCTATCCTTGAGAATGTTCCATGTACACCAGAAAAAAAAATGTATAATCTGGTGTTTTAGGATGAAGTGCTCTATAAGTGTCAATTATGTCCATTTCATCGAATGTGTAATTTAGGGTGAATATTTCTTCATTTATTGTCTGTTTGGATGATCTATCCATAGCTGTCAATGATGTATTTAGGTCCCCTACTATAATTGTGTTTTGGTCAATTTTTCGCTTTACTTCTATTAGTAGTTGCTTGGTATATTTCGGTGCTCCCTGATTGGGGGCATAAATATTGATGACTGTTATGTCTTCTTGTTGTATAGACCCCTTTATCATTATGAAATGTCCATCTTTGTCTCTTGTTACCTTTTTTATCCTGAAGTTTGTTTCATCTGATATCATTATGGCTACACCTGATTTTCTCTGGATACCATTTGTTTGGAGTGTCAATTTCCACCCTTTCACTTTGAGTCTATGCTTGTCCTTGTAGCCCAGATGTGCCTCTTGGAGGCAGCATATGGTTGGGTTTAGTTTTTTGATCCACTCTGCTACTCTGTGTCTTTTTATTGGTGAGTTCAGTCCATTTACATTTAGGGCAATTATTGATATGTGAGGATTTCCTCTCATTCTATCTTTAGTTTCTGGTAAGACTGTGTCTCCATTGTTTCTTTGCCTTTTTGTTGTTGTCTATTATTTCTGTGTGGTGGTATTCTCTGATTTTTCCCTCTGTTTCTTCTTTTATTACATTCTATATTTCAGTTCTAGATTTTTCTTTTTGAGTGGTTACCATTAAGTTTATGTAAAAGAAAGTTTGATATTTAGAGTATTCCATTTTCTTCAGCATGCTTACTTTCTTCATTCCCATATTCCGGTTCAGGCCTTTACTACCCTCCCCCCCCCCCTTTATGTTTTCGTTGCAACAAACTATCCCTCTTGATGCTGGTTGAATACCCTCCTTTAGTATTCCTTGTAGTGCAGGTCGTGTGTTGGAAAATCTCCCGCAGCCTCTGTATGTCTGGAAATGTCTTTACTCCTCCTTCATATCTAAAGGATGTCTTTGCTGGATATATTATTCTTGACTCATAATTTCTCTCTTTCAATAATTTGAATATTTGGTTCCCTCCTGGCTTGTACAATTTCTGCTGAAAAATCTGATGATTATCTAATGGGCTTTCCTTTGTAGGTTACCGTCTTCTTTTCCCTGGATGCCTTGAGGATTCTTTCTTTGTTGTTGATTTTTGACAGCTTCAACACAATGTGACTTAGAGAATGCCTGTTGGGATTGAGGTAATTAGGTGTTCTATTTGCTTCTTGGATTCGAGGATCCAGTTCTTTCCACAAGTTTAGGAAGTTCTCATCAACTATTTGTTTGAATATACTCTCTGTTCCCTTCTCTCTTTCTTCTCCTTCTGGTATACCCATTATTCTTATATTGCTCTTTCTGATGGAGTCAGAAAGTTCTTGTAGAGTTCTTTCATTTCTTTTAAGTCTCAAGTCTCTTTCTCCTTCGATCTGTGTCATTTCCAGGTTTCTATCTTCGATGTCACTGATCTTTCCTCCATCTGGTCAACTCTACTACCTAAGCTGGCTATTTCATTCTTCATTTCTTTTATTGAGATCTTAATCTCCAGAAATTCTTTCGGTTATTTTTTTAAAATTCAATCTCTTTGGTAAAATGTTAAATTTGATCTTTGATTGTGTTTCTGAGTCCATTAAACGGCCTGTGTTTTCTTGCATCTTGTTTAGTTTTTTAACAACTGCAATCTTGCATTCTCTGTCATTTATGTCCCAAATTTCCATATCTTAAAGTTCATTTTCTTTCTGAGCTCTCTTGTTGCCTTGGTCATTCATGGCCATTAATGATTTATTATTTCTCTTCCTAGATATTTACAGGAGTGGGTTCTGCATAAGGTTGATAAAAAAGATATCTTTATTTTGTTTTCCAGTAGGTGTTGGTAGAATGTTTCATTTTTTCTCTGACCATAGCCTTTTTTTCTCTCTCACACTGTAGTGTTATGTTTTCTCTACACTACTCTAGATGCTCACACAAAGGGAGGATTCCCTGAAAGATGGGCTGATGCGCACAGGCACTGAATCTGGGGCAAGAAGAGCTTTGAAATTTAGAAGCTCTTTTCATCCTCCCATGGAGGTGATGCCCAATGACCCAGGCGAACTGTTAAGAAAATAAGCCTGCCTTCCAGGGAATCCCCCAATTGTTTGAGAAGATGGAAGAGTGCAAGAAAACATAACACTACAGTGTGTGAGAGAAAAAAAGGCTGTAGTCAGAGAGAAAATAAAACATCCTACCAACACGTACAGGGATACAAAAGAAAGATCTCTTCCTATCAACCTGTTGCAGAACCCACTCCTGTAGATGTCTAGGAAGAGAAATAATAAGTCATTAATTGCCATGAATAACCAAGGCAACAACACAGCTCAGAAAGAAAGTGAAAAGTCTCCAGAAAATGAACTTAAAGATATGGAAATATGTGACTTGAATGACAGAGAAGTCAAGATTGCAGTTCTGAGAAAACTCAATGAGATGCAAGAAAATACAGAATGGCAGTTTAATGAACTCAGAAACACAATCAAAGAACAGCATGACCATTTTATGAAAGAGATTGAAATTTTAAAAAAGAAACAAATAGAATTTCTGGAGATTAAGAACTCAGTAAAAGAAATTAAGAATGAAATAGGCAGCTTAGGAAGTAGAGTAGACCAGATGGAGGAAAGAATCAGTGACATCGAAGATGGAATCCTGGAAATGACTTGGATGGAAGGAGAAAGAGATTTGAGACTTAAAAGAAATGAAAGAACTCTACAAGAACTTTCTGACTCCATCAGAAAGAGCAATATAAGAATAATGGGCATACCAGAAGGAGAAGAAAGAGAGAAGGGAACAGAGAGTATATTCAAACAAATAGTTGATGAGAACTTCCTAAACTTGTGGAAAGAACTGGATCCTCGAATCCAAGAAGCAAATAGAACAACTAATTACCTCAATCCCAACAGGCCTTCTCTAAGAAACATTGTGTTGAAGCTGTCAAAAATCAACAACAAAGAAAGAATCCTCAAGGCATCCAGGGAAAAGAAGACGGTAACCTATAAAGGAAATCCCATTAGAATATCATCAGATTTTTCAGCAGAAATTGTACAAGTCAGGAGGTAGTGGAACCAAATATTCAAACTATTGAAAGAGAGAAATTATGAGTCAAGAATAATATATCCAGCAAAGATATCCTTTAGCTATGAAGGAAGAATAAAGACATTTCCAGACATACAGAAGCTGCAGGGATTTCCAACACACGACCTACACGACATGAAATACTAAAGGAGGCTATTTGACCACCATCAACAGGAACAATTTGTGGCAATGAAAATATAAAAAGGAGGAGAGTAAAGGCCTGAACTGGAATATGGGAATGAAGAAAGTAAGCATGCTAAAGAAAATGGAATACTCTAGATATCAAACTTTCTTTTACATAAACTTAATGGTAATCACTCAAAAAAAAATCTAGAACTGAAATATAGAATGTAATAAAAGAAGAAACAGGGAAAAATCAGAGAATACCACCACACAGAAATAATAGACAAAAAAGGCAAAGAAACAATGGAGACACAGTCTTACCAGAAAGCTAAAGATAAAATGAGAGGAAATCCTCACATATCAATAATTGCCCTAAATGTAAATGGACTGAACTCACCAATAAAAAGACACAGAGTAGCAGAGTGGATCAAAAAACTAAACCCAACCATATGCTGCCTCCAAGAGGCACATCTGGGCTACAAGGACAAGCATAGACTCAAAGTGAAAGGGTGGAAATTGACACTCAAAGCAAATGGTATCCAGAGAAAATCAGGTGTAGCCATATACTGATATCAGATGAAACAAACTTCAGGATAAAAAAGGTAACAAGAGACAAAGATGGACATTTCATAATGGTAAAGGGGACTATACAACAAGAAGACATAACAGTCATCAATATTTATGTCCCCAGTCAGGGAATATCGAAATATACCAAGCAACGACTAATAGAAGTAAAGGGAAAAATTGACCAAAACACAATTGTTGTAGTAAGAGACCTAAATACATCATTGACAGCTATGGATAGATCATCCAAACAGAAAATAAATGAAGAAACATTAGCACTAAATGACAGATTAGATGAAATGGACATAATTGTTACTTATAGTGCACTTCATCCTAAAACATCAGATTGTATAATTTTTCTTGTTTACATGGAACATTCTCAAGGATAGACCATATATTGAGAAATAAAACTAGCCTCACAAATTTAAGAAGATTAAAATCATACCAAGCATAATCTATGCTCATAAGCATTTTAAATTAGAGTTCGACTGAAGAAAGAAAGCAGAAAAAACCACACACACGGAGATTAAGCAACATACTTTTAAAGGATGTCAAAGAAGAAATAAGAGGAGATCAAGAGATACATAGAAACAAACGACAATGAAAATACATCCTACCAAAATTTTGGGAATGCAGCAAAACCAGTTTTAATAGGAAAATGTATATCATTACAGGCCTATCTCAAGAAACAAGAAAAATCCCAAATAAATAACCCCATGTTACACTTTAAAGAACTAGAAATAGAAGAACAAATGAAACCCAAGGTCATCAGGAGAAAAGAAATAAGAAAAATGAGAGCAGAACTGAATGAAACAGAGAACAAAATGACAATAGACAAAATTAATGTGACCTATAGCTGGTTCTTTGAAAAGATTACTAAAATTGACAAACCTTGGCTAGACTCACTAAGTTAAAAAGAGAAAAGACACTAATAAAATCAGACATAGAAGAGGGGAAGTTATCACGGATGACACAGAAATACAAAGTTCATGAAAGAATATTACGAAGGACTATATGCCACCAAATTCAATAACCCAGACGAAATGCACAAGTTCTTAGAAACATATAGCCTTCCTAGGCTGAATTATGAAGAATCAGAAAATCTAAATAGACCGATTGCCAGTAACAAAATTGAATCAGTCACCCAAAATCTTCCCCAAAGCAAAAGTCCAAGACCAGATGGCTTCACTAGTGTATTCTACCAAGCCTTCAAAGAGGATCTAATACCTGTCCTACTCAAACTCTTCCAAAAAATTGAAGAAGAGGTAGTACTCCCCAACTCATTTTATGAGGCCAACATTACCCTGATACCAAAACTTGGTAAAGATAACACAAAAAGAAAACTACAGACCAATATCTCTGATGAATACAGATGCAAAAATCCTAAACAAAATTCTAGCAAATTGTATGCAACAATGCATTAAAAAGATTATTCATCACGACCGAGTGGGTATCATCCCAGGGGCACAAGGATGGTCCAACATATGCAAATCCATCAATGTGATACATCACATAAACAAAATAAAGGACAAAAATCATATACTTATATCAATTGAGGCAGAAAAAACATTTGAAGAGATACAACATCCATTTATGGTTAAAACACTTTATAAAATAGGTATAGAAGGAAAATTCTGTAACATAAGATAGGCCATATATGACAAAGCCTCAGCTAATCTCATAATTAATGGTGGAAAACTGAAACCCTTTGAGCTACGTTCAGGAACATGACAGGGCTGTCCCCTATCACCTCTGCTTTTCAACACAGTGTTGCAAGTCCTCGGCAGAGCAATCAGGCAAGAGAAAGAAATAAAAGGCATCCAAATTGGGAATGAAGAAGTTAAATTTTCACTGTTTGCTGATGAAATGTTGCTATATATGGAAAACCCTAAAGTCCCACCAAAAAGCTATTAGAAACAATCAAAGAATACAGTAAAGTTGCTGGCTACAAAATTAATGTACAACTGTCCATTACATTCCTATATACTAACAATGAAATGTCAGAAAAAGAATTAAAAATAAATTCCTTTTGCAATTGGACAAACAAAATTATAAAAATACCTAGGAATAAACCTAACCAGGATGTGAAAGACGTATATGCTGAAAACTACAAGACATTTTAAAAAGAAATTGAAGAAGACACAAAGAAATGGAAAGAATTCCGTGTTCATGGATTGGAGGAATCAACATAGTTAAAGTGGCCATATTACCCAAAGCAATATACAGATTTTGCAATCCCCATCAAAATCCTAATGGCATTTTTTAAAGAAAAAGAAAAAAAAAATCAGATTTGTTTGGAACCACAAAAGACCCTGAATAGCCAAAGAAAACTTTGGAAAAAAAGAACAATGCTGGAGGTATCACACTCTCTGACTCTAGCTTGTAGTACAGGGTGACAATAATCAAAACAGCATGGTATTGGCAGAAAAACAGACACATAGACCAATGGAATAGAATTGAGAATCCAGAAATTAATCCACATAAATACGGACAGATAATTTTTGACACAGAAGCAAAAGCATACAATGGAAAAAACACAGCGTCTTCAATAAATGGTGCTGGCAGAATTGAAAAGCCACATGCAAAAGAATAAAACTGGACTGCTATTTGTCACCATGTACCAAAATTAATTCAAAATGGATCAAAGACTTAAGCATAACACCTGAAACAATAAACTGCATAGAAGAAAACATAAGAACTAAACTTATGGACCTTGGGTTCAAAGAGCATTTTATGAATTTGACTCCAAAGGCAAGGGAAGTAAAAGCTAAAATAAATGAGTGGGAATATACGAAATTTAAAAGCTTCTGCACAGCAAAAGAAACCATCAATAAAATAAAGAGTCAACCAATAGAATGGGAGAAGATTTTTGCAAATAGTGCCTCTAATAAGGGGCTAACATCCAAAATGCACAAGGAACTCACACAACTCGACAACAAAAAAACAAACAACCCAATTGAAAAATGGGCAGAGGACCTGAAGAGACATTTCTCCAAAGAAGACATACAAATAGCAAATAGATATGAAAAAATGTTCAACATCACTAATCATCAGAGAAATGTAAATAAAAACCACAATGAGATGTCACCTCACACCAGTTAGAATGGGCATCATCAACAAGGCAAATAATAACAACTGTTGGAGAGGCTGTGGAGAAAAAGGATCACTTATACACTGTTGGTGGGAATGCAGACTGGTGCAGCCATTATGGAAGGCAGTGTGGAGGTTCCTCAAAAAATTACGAATATAATTACCATATGACCCAGCAATCCCTTCCCTGGGAATCTACCCAAAAATCTGAAAACATTTATCTATAAAGACACGTGTGCTCCAATGTTCATTGCAGCTTTATTTATGGTGGTCAAGACATGGAAACAACCAAAATATCCTTAGATAGATGAATTGATAAAGAAGTTGTGGTATATATACACAATGGAATACTATTTGGTGGTAAGAAAAGATGAAATAGGACCATTTGTCACAACATGGATTGATCTTGAGAGTATAACGCTAAGCAAAATAAGTCAGACAGAAAAAGCAGAGAACCATATGATTTCACTGATATGTGGTACATAAACCGAAAACAACAAAAAATCAAGACAAGTAAACGAGAAACAAAAACTCATAGACACGGACAATAGTTTAGTGGCTACCAAACAGTAAGGGGGACGGGGGTGGTAGATGAGGGTAAAGGGGATCCAGTATATGGTGAATGAAGGAGAACTGACTCTGGGTGGTGAAAACACAGTATGATTTATAGAGGATGTAATACAGAATTGTATACCTGAAATTTATGTAACTTTACTAACAATTGTCACCCCAATAAACTTTAATTAACAAAAAAAAAAGAAAAAAAATATTACAAAAAGACTGTTTAAGAAACATGTATAAATTCAGGACTCAAACAGGATGATCAAATCTAATTCTGTTGTGTTAGAAAAGTCAGACAAACACAGCAAGTCTCAAATGCCTCTACTGTTACACAGATATCATAATGTCTATCTTAGAAGGATATAGTGAGGGTTATGTACACACACGGAGGTAGTAAATACTAGTTTGTAGCTATAAAAGAGAGGACTAATTACTGGACAACCGATGCTCAAATTATAGTAGTTAAATGATTGCATGTCTATTTCTCATCTTAGTCTGATGTTTTTAGTACTCTCCTCCTAAGAGATAACTCAGAAATCCAAGCTACTGTCCTACTGTGGCCATAGTTTTGTGGCTGCAAAGTCACTTTGGTTTGATCTATCTGGCAGAAATGTGGTGAGACCTCTCAGAGTAGGCCCACTATGTGATTATGTACCTTAGCTCAGAAGTGACACATGTCAATTCAATTACTTTGGGCACAACTAGTCACATGATTAATTCCAGATGCAGAGACTGGAAAATGTCTCTGGTGTAGTGGCTAGGCACAAATTGGTGGGGTCAGCTAGGTATCGTTGCCACAATTTAGCACCTCCTTTTCTTAACCATAAATTAGAATGTTGGGTTGTGCATTTACAAAAGTAAAATACACCCCCTTTTTTTAAATAGGGAAAGTTTATGATTTACTCCATTTCTCACTTTTCTTTATCTCCAGTTCCCACAGCCAGACTTCATTCTGTTTTCTCTGGATATTCCTGGGAGCTAATGATGAATTTAATCCATTCACAAATATCAGAAGGTAAGCAAAAGTGTTACTGTATTACAACTGAACATAAATATTTCAGTAGAATGGATAGACTTAAAGTTATTATAGAATCAAAACACTCATTTTTAAAGATGTTTTAAATAGCTATAACAAGTGCCAACACTTATTAAGAGATTATTTATGGAAAGCAGAGTGAACAGATCTTTAATTAAAACCAGGTAAATGACCACCTGGCCCCAAAGATGAACCTTAATCAAAATGCTCACCTTGGAGCAGAAAACGATCCCACAAAGTTATGTATGAGTAACACACATTATTTATTATGGGGACACTTTAGAGTAAAGTAGTAAGAAAAGAAGCTAACATGTGTAAGTCCCAGATACTTAGAAAATTTTACAAAACATTTTTTATATATGTTCCTCAAAATCTCAAGGTAACATGAACTAGAAAGAAAATATTCAACATACCCAGGAAACATTAAAATAATGCAAATTAAAATCAATATCTGGATATACCTCTTTGTATGGTAATTAATTACAATATTTTGTTAAACACAAAACAAACAATAATATTCAAACACTGTTAAGTCTGTTTCTGAAATCTCAGTCCAAGTAATTAACTGCTGGAAAATGCAAACACACTTAGGAGTAAACTATGCCAAAGAAGGATGAAGGCAAATTTAAGAAAGAAGAACACAATAAATGAAAATTGTATGTGGTGTTGAGATCTAAAGGTCTTAAATGTTCTACATGCAGCATCTATAGCAATAAAGGGAACACTATTGTTTACATATAGTAATCACAGAAGTAAATTTCTACATTATGCTGCAAATGTCATTCAAGAAATACAATTGTCTGATTGATATTCAGAATGTTTGCTGGGATGGTGACAGCCAAAGGAAGTTGAAAGTCACAGGAAATGTTGTCGTCATCCTAGTGTAAAAATGTACAATAACTTCCTATTCTTTTTCTGTTTAAAGGTGACTACTACTATCTTTTCCCTGGGCTACTTGTTCATTGTAGCTTATTAGCATTACAAAGTATTAAAATAGATTAGCTTTTCCATATTGTGTTCATATTGGGAAGGGCATGTTTTAGACAGCTCACTGACAAGGTTTTTGAAAAAAGCATTTTCCTCCACTAAAAATTACCAGGCAGCTTGTTTTTGAGAATAAAACTCTAAATTGCATGCTTGCAAATTTCTCTCTCCTGATAATTTCATTTAATATAAAGAGACCAGAAAGACATGAGTGGTATTTAATTAATATCTTCTAATGCCCAACTAATGTCAAGCATCACTCCAATTTATAGTTCAACTGTATTTTTACATTGAAAAATTCAATTACATTTACTGACAGACTTTGAAATGCCACATTATTTATATTGGCAAACTTTGCAGGCTCATAGTATATTTATTAACATTCTTTCCACAGAATAAAGCATATATACAATGCAGATCACTGCATTCTTTATTTTTTAATCTTTCAGAGTGATAGTGTATCTACCAGAGTAGCAATGGGCTGCTTCAGCCAAAGAGAGCAAAAAGACCAAATAGAGGCAGACATTAATGTGACTTTTCTTTTAATTCTCCAGGCAAAACAGGGTAACCTTGACATTTCACTATCCTCTCTTGATCCAGCTACGCATTTCTCATTCTCTCTCTGGTGTTTCCCCCTAAGCCCCTCCCAACTCTATCCCAGTTCCTACAAGCATACAGTATAACCACAGAGCCCTTGGTGCACACATCAACAATTCTGAGCTGTGAAGAGGTTCAATTGCCACATTGGTGACTCAGTTGCAATGCACAAATCATTTACTGGGATAGCTTGAGGATATGACAGTGACAGAGAGACATCTGTTGGGTAGATTGGAGGCAAAAAGTAGGTTATTCACAGCTGGTGCATCAGTCCTGCTAGCCACTAGGCCACCACAGTGTCCCCATCCTCCAGTTTCCTTCTCCTACTTGCTGCCTGCTCCCTGCTGTCAGCTGCCAAAAGATATCTGTTCTCACCCTTTGCTGAGTGAAAGGGTGCTAATGCATGACTTCAGGATATGTCAGAACATACAGTACTTACAAGTGTTTGGAGATGCAGCCAACCTGACCATGGGGAAAAGAAATAAGCACTAAAGAGATTTTCTTGAAAAGGGGCGGGGAAAACGGTCAAGGACTGTTCCTTTTCTTCGGCTGTACACTGCAGGGTGGGGTGATTGTGAGGGACTCTTCCTTAGCTTCAAACCACTTTTCCCTCCCTGCACAAGATATCTGATATCTTTTGCATATCCTGAATCCTAAGAAAACGCATATTCTTCAATGTGATTTTGGCAAATAGGCCAATAAAACACAATTCAAAATAATTATAGGGTTAATCTAGGAATATTAGAGTATTTTAAGAATACATTGTTATCTTTTTTTATATGCTAAGGAGAAAGAGACAAAATTAGAGAATGAAACAGACATTCTACTTCTCCCATCATAGATGTAATCAGATAACTCATTGCTATGTATATATTACTCAAATGTTTATCTCTTCTCAGGTAACACCTAATATATAAAATCCATTCCATTTACCACTAAGAAAAAGGAATTCCCCTAGGAATTGATAAAATCTGGACAATTCCTTTAACAACCAGAGTCTGCATCCAAATCTCCCAACTGATTTTTCTTTCTTTTTAAAATTTGTTTTTGAATTCTGATGCTCCAGATGAAACTAAAAACTTATCAAAAGATTTGAAGTTACATAGCTGTATTGATGCTATACACAATGCCAGATATACTACTAATAGAGCAATATTTCACACACACACACAAACACAAAGATAGGTCTAGAATGTAAAACAGCTTAAAAAACACGCAGCATAAGTGAAAAGATTTCATTGGGCAATAATGCCTGCAAAATAACAGCACCACAGAAAGGATTATCCTGGAAAGTCTGCTCTCAGCTGTCTGAAACACAATCAAGTTACTGATTAGCTTTTACCAATTCTCAAAATATACTTGTGGCTTTGATGGCGGAAATTAAAACGTCTGAAGGATTTCTTTGAGAAACAAAAAAGAAAAAAAAAGCAGGTAAACTGAGATCAAATTATCCATTTCAATTGTATTAGATGGTCATCTACTAACCTAGACTTTTCCAGAGGGAAAAATAAAATTTGTTTCTTCAGAAATAATAACACTTCTTTCCTGAAATCAAAGGACTCTCTTTGTAGGAGTTTAATCCACTAGATTAGAATTTTAAATATAATTAGAATTTTTTTCATATACAGAGTGTAATATTTTAATCCTATTTTGAAAGTTTGGCAAGACCATTAAATTTATTCCATTTATTTTGTCATATATATATGACAGCTATTAGATAGATAGATAGATAGATAGATAGATAGATAGATAGATAGATAGATAGATATCTCTATATATATAATTACATATTTCCACATTTGGGGGTATTTTCTGTGTATTTTAATAGAAAATTGTGAAATGATCATAAATGAGTATCCATCTGTATATTAAACTATATAAAAAATGTTGATATGCTAGGAGGATTTATAAAAAACAATAAAATAGCTGTTCAAACAATTTGAATTTAATAGGAAATTACTGAATAAGCTGTTCTTAACAATGGCTCAAAAATACACTTTCCAAGAATCTTGCAACCTAAATAATTGAATTCATTTTCATCAAGTATTTTTAAGATAATATAAATTATAACAGAAAAATACTTTTTTTTGGTAAAAGTTAAAGATTCTTTATGTCTGCAATATATTCTAAAATACAGCTGTACAGAAAAAAAATTAGATTCTTGTTTTGTACAATAAATTATTGACCTAAAATCAAACTCTTTAACTGTGGATGAAACATAATCTCATGCAATGTGAAGTTTCCCTTAGAGAAATAATTGTTAAAATGCTTTCCTATAGTTAAAATAAAAAACAAATGAAGACCAACCTTAAATTTCCCTGAGCAGACAAAACTTTAGTTTTCCAAGCAAAGCTAACTTTTATTTGTTTGCTTATGCCTCTGGAAATCATAAGCAAAACTTGAATCGCTTCCCAAAGTTGATATGAGGTAAACACTGACCAATTCCCTATCATTTAAGAAAATTCTAATATCATGACTAATCACTCTGAAGAGTTAATAGCACTGCTTTGTCACTATATAAGCTGCTTTCTAATGATACATACATGTCCCTGAGCTTCATTCTATGTTTTGGTCTGAGTGCTCCCAGTTTGCAAACTGTCTTCTGGTGAGTGCCCAGTAAACTTTTACTAATCACTACTTTGGTGATTCATTGGTTTTACTTCTGAACATTTGACACTATATTTTAAAATGTAATAAATGTTCAAAGTAGTAACTCTACATTAACATATAAAGTTATAGCCTTTTCTGAAAACATGCAAAGTATTTATATATAAATGTATACTATATAGTATATGAACATTCCGTAACACTATTTTTTACTAAAAGGAAAATTTCAGAGTTTTTATATATAGAAAGTATTTTAGTATAATTATTATCCTTTATTAATAGTTGCTCTATGTACTTTACCTTTTGGCTTATTTTGATGTTATTATTTCATTTCTCGTTAATGATGAATATTGTTCAGTATTTTTCCCCAGCTGAGCTTGTTACATAAAAATAATAAAATCATTACTCTGGTAAAATCTTAGTTTGCAAATAGTTCAATAGCAGGATTATTTTGTAAAATAAATGCTATACAAACTTTGTGTTGATAATTTGCTTTTTTCCTAAAAAATAAAAAAATCATCTTATATTTCATCACATCTGATATACAGCATAAGTCCAACAAACAAAATATGAATTGCTATTAGAACAAAATTGTATCTAGTTTAAAATGTTACTCTGATCATGTCTCACTTGTACCAAAGAGATTGGGAAGTAAAAATAAAATATTCTTGTTCAATGATAGTTATTACCACAACTCCGTAGAGTAAGTCGAAGAAAAGAAAGTAGTTAAGGCAATTAATAGAAATAATTTTATCCTGTTCCAAAAGAAAGAATAAAGGAAAAATATGTCTGTATTATATTAATAAATTTTCCTATTTTATGAACTTTCCATTTTGCTTTGCCTACACATGCATTCTTTTTGTTTCATAATACCCAATAATTCTTAAGAATAAACTAGAAGAACATACAAAGAAGACCTTAATATCTATAGCTTATAGATACTAAAACACTCATGCATTTGTATATATAAAACAACATTGATGAGGCTTCTACTCAAGGTGGCAGAGTAGGTAAATGCTCTGCTCAACTCCTCCCATGACCACATTAAAATTAGAACTAGATTATAGAACAACCACAGTTGAGAACCACGTGAATACTAGCTAAACAGAAATCCGGTAACTAAGATTGTTAAAAAGAAGGCATGAGAAGACTAGTAGTAGGGGCAGAGATGCTGAATAGACAGATTCAACACCCACATGTGGCAATTAGGAATCGGGATGAATATGTCAGCTTTGGAGGTTCCTTCTGTGGAGCAAGGGGTCTTAACCACACACCAGCCTCCCCAGCCCAAGGCAGCAATGCCAGGAAGACAAGTCCCCATAACACCTGGCTGTGAAGACCACTTGAAATGCATTCAAGTAAGACGGAGTTCTTCTGGAGCCTCAGGCATTCCTCTTCAGGGTCCCATGCACAGACTCACCCACACACAAATTCATTCACTGTGGGTGCCAGTGCTGGGAAAGCAGCTCAAAAAGTACCAGGGGCATAAAGAGAGAAACTGAATTGACTAGATTCAGGGCAAGGGCTGGAAGGGCTGGGTCAGGGCAGCTCTCCAGGAAGGAAGTGTTAGCAGATGCCATTGTTCCTTTGTTGAGCACTCCCCCCAAACAGCTGGCAAGCACCACTAGGGGTCAAATCTGTACTTGCTATTAACCTGGCTAAAACACCATTCACCCCACCCTGGTGTGTCCCTAACCTTGCCCCACTAACTCAAATGCCTAGTCCGAACCCCTTCCAGTGATTTTTTCACACACGCAGCCTGCCTTGACTCTGCAGACTTTCCCAAAATCTCTGAAAGCCCACAAACCCCAAAGAAGCAGTGGCTGGCCTCAGCATGCCCTGTACCTCTTGCTAATTGTCCCCAAGCCTGACACAAGCATGACGAGTCTCAACTTGCATTGTAACACCCATCAAGTGGCCCCAAGCCTGGCATAAGCTACAGGTAGTGTTGACTTGGAACATAGGTTCTACTAAGCAGTCACAAGCTTGTCAAAAGTAGTGAGTGGCCTCAGCTCACTCTGTGGTGCCCACCAAAAGTTCCTAAGTCCAGAACTAGTGGCAGCTGATCTTGGTTCACAGCATAGCCTCTTCAAGAGCTTCCAAGCCCAGTACAAGTGGCAACCAATGACAGACCACTTTGCAGCTCCCACCGGGTAGCCCCAAGTTGAGCACAAATGGCAGCTGACCTTGGCCATGACCTGAATCCCTACCAAGAGGCTACATCACCAACAACCCTAGTTGGTGGTTGCAGACCACCCAGAGCACCACCCAACCAGCTCCATAAATGACTGGCATCAGAGCCTGGCTAAAGTGACTCCTGCTGTATTGGTTAGCCCCTGCACAGTAGCTCATATGTTGTAGTTATGGCCAGCTTTCACAATCAGCCTGAGGGTCAATCCCACCCACTGATATGCCAATGGCATTCAAGTCTCAACTATAAAAAGAGAACACACACACACACACACAACCCACACAGGAGAAACTTCCAGAGCACCTGGCTTAGGTGACCAGGAAGACCATGCCACTAGACCCCATAGGACACCTACTACATAAGGCCATTATGTCAATATTTGGAGATATAACAGATCTACCTAATATAGAGAAACAAACACAGGAAGTTACCCAAATGAAGAGACAAAAAACATGTTCCCAAAGAAAGAACAGGACAAAAATCCATAGAAAAAGAACTCAACGAAATGGAGACAAGCAATCCACCAGATATAGAGTTGAAAACACTGATTATAAGCATGCTCAATGAACTTAGGGGAAGACTAGATGAACTCAGTGAGAATTTTAAGAGCGATAGAAATCATAAAAGAAAAAGAAAAAATCCAGTCAAAAATACAGAACATAATAACTGAAATGAACAATACATTAGAGGAAATTAACAGCAGATTAGATTAAACAGATGATCGAATAACTGATGTGGAAGATAAGGTAGTGGGAAACACCCAATCAGAAAAAAAGAAAAAGAAAAAAGAATTTTAAAAATAAGGATAGCTTGAGGGACTTCTGGGATTACATCAAGCATAACAACATTCTCATCATTGGTGTACCAGAAGAAGAGAGAGAGCAAGGGATTGAAGAAATAATGACTATAAACTTCCATAACCTAGCAAAGGAAATAGAAAGGGAAGTCCAAGAATTGCAGTGTTCTAAACAAGATAAATCCAAAGAAGCTCATACCAAGACATATCAAATTAAAATTCTAAAGTTTAAAGACAAAGAGAGAATCTTAAAAGTAACGAAAGAAAACAGTTATTTACATATAAGGGAACTCCCATAAGACTGTCAGTTTATTTATCAATAGAAACTATGCAGGCAGGGAGAAATTGGCATGAGATATTCAAAGTGATGAAAAGAAAAGACTTACAACCAATGTTACCCTAACCAGCAAGGCTGCCATTTAGAATCAAAGAAGATAAGATCTCCCAAGGCAAGAAAAAGCTAAAGGAGTTCATCACCACTAAACCAGTATTATAAGAAATGTTAAAGGGACTTTCTTAATTAGATTAAAAAATAATAAGAAAATATAAGAAAGAAAAAAATTCTCACTGATTAAGGCAAACATGTAGTAAAAACATACCAACTAACTATAATGCTAGCATAAAGGTTAAAAGGCAAAAGTTGGAAGATCACGTGTAATTACAAATATAAATTAAGGAATATACACACACACAGAATAAGCAAAAAGTAATGACAAAACTATAACCATAGAGGGGGTGAGTAAAAATTATAGTGATTTATGAATGGGTCCAAACTTCAGTGACCATCAACTTAAAATAATAAACTGCTATAAACATAGTTTTGTATATAGGAACCACAGGGTAACCATAAAGAAAAAAAAAAAAAATCTGTAAGAGACATATAAGAAATAAAGAAAAAGGAATCAAAAGATAACACTGTAGAAAGTCATCAACACACAAGAGAAGAGAGCAAGAGAACAAGGAACAAAGAATAACTACAAAATAATCAGAAAACAATAATATGCCAATAACCACATACCTATCAATAATTAATGTAAGTGTAAATGAACTAAATGCTTCAATGAAAAAACATAGAGTGGCTACATGGATTAAAAAACAAAACAAAACAGAACAAAAAAACCCACAAAACCTGTACATATGCTACCTACAAGATAATTACTTCAGATTGAAAGACACATACAGACTGAAAGTAAGGGGATTGTAAAAGACATTTCATGCAAATAGAAACAAAGAAAAAGTTGGGGTAGCAATACTTACAGCACACAAAATAGACTTCCTAACAAGGGCTATAACAAGAGACAGAGAAGGGCATTTCATAATGATAAATGAATCAATCCAACAAAAGTATATACCTCTTGTAAACATCTATATAACCAAATGCAGGACTATCTATATATATAAAGCAAATATTGACAGACATAAAGGGAGGGATCAACAGTAATAAAGTGATAGTAGGGTACTTTTACACCCCATTGATATCAATGGATACATCATCCAGATGGAAAAACAACAAAGAAACAATGGCCTTAAATGACACATTATTTCAGATGGACTTAATAGATATTTGTAGGACATTTCACCCAACAGCAGCATACTACATTCTTTTTCACACAGTCTTTTCAGCACTTCCAAATAGTAAACTTGGTTAACTGTTTGTCTGGTTGGTACAAATTCAGGAAGACTACATGTTAAACCACAAAGCAAGTCTAAATAAATTTAAGATGATTAAAATCCTATTAAGCATCTTCTCTGGTCACAATGGTATGAAACCAGAAATCAGTTACAAGAAGAAAACTGAACAACACACAAATATATGGAGGGTAAATAATACACTACTAAACAATGAATGGGCTAACAACAAGACCAAGGAATAAACCAAAAGATACCGTGAGACAAATTAAAATGAAAACACAACATCAAATTTGTGGGGCACAACCAAAGTAATTCTCAGAGAGAAATTTATAGCAGTATGGGCCTACCTCAAGAAACAAGAAAAATCTCATATAAACAATATATACTTCCACCTAAAGGAACTAAAAAAGGAAGGGGAAAAAAAAGCTCAAAGGGAGTAGAAGGATGGAAATGATAAAGATTGAAGGAGAAATAAATGAAATAAAGCCTAAAAAAATACAAAAGATCAATGAAACCAAGAGTTGGTTCTTTGAAGAAAAACAAAATTGATAAACCTTTAACTAAACACATCAAGAAAAAAAAAGAGAACAGACATAAATAAATAAAACCAGAAGTGAAAGTGGAGAAGTGAAACAGACAACATAGAAATACAAAGAATTATAAGAAAATACTATGAACAATTATATGCCAACAAATTGGACAATCTGAAAGAAATGGATAAATTCCTAGAAACACAATCTTCCATGACTAAATCAAAAAGAAACAGAAAACCTGAACAGATTGATAACTACTAATGAAATCATACCAGTAATCAGAGACTCCCCACAAGCCAATGTCCTGGACCAGATAGCCTCACAGAGGAATTTTACCAAACATTCAAAGAAGAAATAACACCCATCCTTCTCAAACTATTCCCAAAAATGTGAAGAGGAGGGAAGGCTCCCAAGCTCACTTTACAAGGCCAACATTATCCTGATTCCAAAACCAGACAAAGACATCACAAAAAAAGAAAAGTATAGGCTGATATCCCTGATGAACACAGAAGCAAAAATCTACCCCCTCGCAAAAAAAAAAAAAAAAAAAAAAAAAAAAAAAAAAAATATATATATATATATATATATATAATATATATATATATATATATATATATTAGAAAGCCGAATTCAGCAATATAATATATATATATATATATATATATATAAAAGGTCATACACCATGACCAAGTAGAATTTATTCTTAGGATGCAAGTTTGGTTCAATATCTACAAATCAATATGACACACCACATAAAAAAATGAAGGAAAAAAAAAAACACACATATGATCATTATCAATAGATGGCAGAAAAAGCATTTGACAAAATCCAACATCCATTTGTGTTATAAACTCTCAGCAATGTGGGCATAGAGGGAACATATCTCAACATAATAAACACCTTATATGACAAACCCACAGCTAACAGTACACTCAGTGGTGAAAAGCTGAAAACTTTTTCCTTAAGATTAACAGCAAGACAAGGATACCCACTTTCACTACTTTTATTCAACATAGTATCAGAAGTCTTAACCACAGCAATCAGTCAAGACAAATAAATAAAATACATCCAAATCGGAAAGGAAGAATTAAAACTGTCATTATTTGAAGATAGCATGGTACTATATAGAGAGAACCCTAACGATTCCACACAAAAAAATGATTATAATAAATGAATTCAGTAAAGTATCAGGATACAAAACTAATATTCATAAAGTAGTTGCATTTTTATACACCAATAATGAACTATCGTTCAGGAAAATTAAGGAAACAATCCCACTTACAATTGCATCAAAAAGAATAAGATTGGAGCAATAGTCCAAGGAAAGGATGGCATAACTCTTGCAATTATTCATCTATAATATTAGCTTAACTGCTAAATCTGTGGTTTATAATTTATTGGAATAAAACATGGGTACACCAATTTTTAAATGACAAATAAAGTGCCCATTACACAAAGAATCTCTGGCTTCATGTACTGTAGCACAGAACAAATAATTTTTAGTTTATCTCCCACTCCTGCTTTGACTCATCACAAGCAACTGAAAGATATGTGGCAACATTCTTTGGAAGAATAAAAAGCATATTGACACTCCTATTAATTTCTAAGATCTTTGAAACTAGCTGCAAAATTGTGGGTTTCATATGGCATGAAACATAAATAGAAACTTTTGAATGGTCAACTTTGTTTAGTTTTAGTATAGCTTATTCATTACAACTATGATTAGTGTTTATTTAAGTAACATTTAATCATTTATTGTCACTAAGAGTTTCATGTTATGTGATTTACAGTATTTTTAAATGCTAGTATCTTCAAAAAAACATAGCCTTTGAAAATGTTCCCCAATTTCGTTCTCAATCAATAATAAATTGGTTAATAAGTTTACTTGATTAATAAAGTTTGGAGTGATTTTATTATGACAGAATTTTAATTATAAGACAGAGCTCACACTGCATTATAAAGAAAATGGTAAACTACTAGACACAAAGGTCCACTTCAGAACAGCAACTGTTAAATACAAAAGTCTAGATACCTTTTATTATTTGTATTTGTCTAAATTCTAACATATAAATTGTATCCTCCCAGAAGTTGTTTCCACTATACATTATTAAAATTCTTAGCATATAGTCCAAAAAGTAAACTATGCTAACACTTCCTTTCTCATATGCAAGGCATAAAAGAGATCATGAGTAACTTTTTGGTTTAGCATGGCACAATTAAATGAGGATTAGGTCAACCGCCAGAAAAAAAGACAGTCAAACAATTTAGTTAGCAATATGGTGCCGAGAGTGAATATAAACTATATGCTACTATATGCTCTGCTGCTGTGACTCATTAAAAAAAAAGAAAAGAAAAAAGAAACTCTGAATTATGCAGGTTACTCAAGAAATACATATGCAACACACAAATACAATAGAAATTTCTCACCAAAGTAAAAAAAAAAAAAAAGTCCTCCTTGGGTATCTGAGGTCCTCAACTCCACCCCTCTATAAGAACTTAATATAATACAGGCTGAATCAATATTTTTAGCTGTAATTTTTTAATCGATATAATTTTGACAGCATTCAAATGACCAAAACTAATCACTTAAACAAACAAACAAAAAAACACACATAAAAAAAAAAAAAACCCACCACCACCAGAATTGGAATGCAGGCAACCTAACTAGAAGTTTTGCTAATTAGCTTAAGTTATATGGAAGAAATGACAACAATACCCAAGGAAATGAATACACAATATACAATTTGGAGTGCTGTGAAGTAGCAACCATGTAAAGTGAGAGATTTGAAGAAGAATGTTGTATGCTAAGCACTATTATCAATCAACTTATTGGAAAAGAGTGTGGAAAATATACAGGTACTTATTTATTCATCCATATGAGTATCTTCTCATATTTCCAAGTTCTTAAGACAAACAAAAATAAAATGATCCTAGTACTTGAGGTGAAAAGAGTATTATGTGGAAATATAAAGCTTAGAAGAATACCATGAGACATGAGCAAAAGTTCAGATATCACAAGCAAATAAGAAAGCCAACCGCGTTTTCTGGTATGACTGTGTTTTTTTTTTTTTTTTTCTAGATTTATTTATCTTGAAATATGCCATGTCAGTAGCCCTTTCTATGGAAAGATGCCCCACTCACAGATCTTAATGGAGGAGAGGGTCAGGCTAGCCCTGTGACCTCCTTCTTCTTTTTGGAATCACAACAGCCTAGGTCAACAGGTTATATGGCAGGCTAATTGGGCAATTCACAAAAGAATAGCTTCACCCAAATAAACATAGTACAGGCCATGATGGTCTATCAATAAGCTAACACTAAGTGGAAACTGAAGCCATGAGATCGAGAAAATATTTAGGTTCAAGGAAAAAGAAACCACTTGGTGTGGGGAGAGAAGACACAGAGAGGTAAACAAGAGCATAACTAGACATCATCATTAAAGATGAAGCATTAGTGTGATAAGTCACAAATTCCTGTGCTGAGGTACATCGAACGGCCCTGGCCCTAGTCCAAGTTACACTGATTCCTGGTTCTGATATATTTCTTGTCCCTCCCTTGGGATTGCTAGTCATTTTGTGACAATATCTGCATCCTCCTCTCTTGAATAAACCAGTAAGTCTTAGTGTCACACATCCAAAAGAATCTCACTAAAATTCCTGTTCAAAAAGATAGCAATGCCAATAGCTTTGAATGCTCTGCTAATTCTCCCTTTTCTCTCTATCATACCAGATACTCACTTTCTCTTCTATGATAGTTTATATGTAGGTCCTACAGCCTCCTTCAGATAAACCAATTCTGCTCTGAAATTTTCAATGTGTTCAGTGACAGGGTAGGAAAAATTGTTCCACTTTGAGTCATTAAAAGAGAACTTTTTGCTGCTAAGTAAGCTGACGCATTTCCTCTTTCCTTCCTGTATACTTTCTCCTCTTGGTCTTTTTCATCTGAACTATTCATTCGCCTTGCTCACAGTGAACCGGATTTCCTTTTTCATATACAACCTTAAAGTTAGCTGAGAATAAAACTAATTAATTAGCATGCTTGATTTTCGATCTTTAGTGTCTTCCAAGGAAATGTAATTGGCATTGATATATGAAGAGGTAGGTATATTAACCACCTTTATGTGGTATTGAATTCTTTTATATTAATTACTACTCTGCCTTATGTTTTATTCATATATATTAGCACATATCCCCCCAATAAAATTATAAATAATGAAGGACAGAGATGCCTTATTATACTCAATCAAACGTACTGCTACATGAAATTGTTTTTGTCCAAAAGTTAGTAGTTAATAACAACACTTTTAATACTCTTTTCAAAGTAAAGACATACAAATATGCACTAAAAACATTCAAAATGTTTTTACGTTAGTATAGAAATCGCAAATTTAATTTGTTTTTCTAAGAGCCAACAAATAGTCTTTTAAGAAACATTCTTAGAATTTGTGATTCTGAGATGAGGAAACATTTTGCAGAGAATATCATTTATAAAGCTGGTGCTATACATATAAGTGCCATATGAACTAGTGCCCTATAGAAATGTAAGAGATCAAGATATATCTCTTTTTTAGAAATATGATAAAGCAAAGAAATGAAGGACCTGTGGGAGCCTTATGTATCAAGACTTTGGAAGAGAAATAATTTCTTGAATCTTCTCCCTTTTTAGAGCAAAAGAATGACTAACATTCTCAAAATCCTGCAATTTTGATGCCTTCTAACATTTAAACTTGTAAGATACAATCTGTGCTTCTTCATAAATTCTGATTGACAGCTTAATAGAACAGTCTGGTTCTCTGCCTTTCTGGATAAGTGTAAACAGTGTGGTTATCAAAGGATAATACCCTACCATTAGTGGGTCTCCCCATAGTCTTTCACTGCAATGAAAGTAAGCTTGATATATTTACTTGCATGAATGCTTGCCAGGAAACTAAATCTAGGTGTTTGGAAATGCTTGTCTCTAGCTTGGAGACTATACTGATGAAACACCTGGTAACTACAGTGTTCCATATTAAGTATGACAGGTGTATAACAGGAGATGCCCTACATTGGACAGGAAGAGAATTAGTTGTTGCTCTGTACTATTATTTTTCCAGGAATGTGCTTTTATCAACTCACTTCACTTCCTATTTCTCATGGTTAGTTTTCCTTGGGTGTGGATAACAATCCAACTTCCTATTGTTGCCAAAGAGAAGTGGAAATGGATCAAAAGAAAACAGCAACATACTAGCTGACTGGGTCAGGCCCAGATTCTGATGGGAGCCTAGTGGTCCTTTCTGGGTTTTTGTCAAATATCTCCTTTGGAAAAATTCCATAAATGTCATAAAGTGTTATAAGAATGTTAAGTGATATTTAAATAGAAACAAGGCATCATCATATGTGAATGGGGACAGATCTTGATCCACGTTTATAATCTGGATTCCGGTGTAGACAGGGAGCAGCAGAGGACATGTTACACAGGAAAAGATACAATCACTACTGGAGAGGAAGGTGGGCCTGGCTGAGGAAATGAGTCAGAGGTGCTTAAAAGTGCTGTGAGAGCTATAGGGAATCAGTCCCACATCTCATTCTCCTCTCCCTGATAAGGAGAGACTGAATTGAGAATTTAATATTTCTGTCAGGGAAGCTGTATGTGTGAAGCAGAAGGCAATATCTTACAAGAGAAAAAGTAGCTATCAGGAGACAGGAAGCTCAGAGCTGTTTTTCACATTTTTGTGTCTAGTTTATCCCAAATAGTTAAAATTCAAGAGCTAAAAATTGAGTCATAGACTGCACAAATTGTCCAAGCAAATGTGGAGAGTTCAGAAACTCTCCAGCAAACTATCAGACCTGCTGAGAAGCTAATCTTTCTACTGTGCTCCCATTTCCTAAGTAATGATTTTCCAAGTTGATACCTGAAAATATAGATGTCATGCTGTTTGTAGGCAAGAATATTTCTGATGTATGTATGTATATATATATATATATATATATATAAATGCTTTTATATATATATAAATATATATGGTCTTCTATTCTTTGATAGTCTACATTTCAAAGTAAATAACTGAATTAGTCCTTGTATGGATGACATCCAACGTGATAACAGGCTGGTGGCATTCCTGGGAGACCTGCAATTCTCTGCTACTACTGCAGCTAGTGGAAAAGTGCTCTCGAATCTAGCACCAGTGTTTTTCCTGAAGAGCTTGGCCATCTCCTTTTGAAGACCTGGGCCCACCCCAGGACCCCCTATCCATGAATCAAGTTGTTCTCAGGTCTGGGCGGTCCACTTTTCAGCTTTGGACAGTCATTGGCCAAGCTCTGCTGCATTCCTGACACACAAGAATCCCTATGACATTTCCATAACCTAAGGGAACAGAGGGAGGCTTGGAATGCTAATTTGGGTTCTTTTACACCCTCTCCAAGCAGTGACACCCTTTCTACTGTTACAGTTTTTCTATTCTAACTGCCTTAAATTGGGGCTGGGCAATCAATGAAATGGTCCCTGCCTGAGTCCCATTTGAAGAGAAAGAACAGAAGCACAGTGATTATTATTTTCCTCTCTACCTCGCTACCTTGTTGTCCTCATGACTTCAGTCTGGATAGGGCTGAATACTTTTGTATATCGCTATGCTTTACCTGACACTCTTCCCATAGTTTGCCAAGACTCTTTCTTCTTGGCTTAGATTTACCCTGTGTCAAACTATTCATATTTTCAAATATATTAGGCTTTATATATCAGGGGAGAGTGGGATGATTTTATCTATGATTTTAACAGTTTATGTCATACTTTATTCAAGGACAGAGTTTTTGGTGAGTTGATAGAAGTTAAAAATAATCCAGGAAAGCCTTTTCTTTGGATAAATCCACATTTTCAAAACTATTGTTTTCTGTAGACTAACATAATTTTCTTTCAGCTATAAAAACCTAAATACTGATTCTGTCTTTATTTTCCTTTCCTGTTGCAAAAATACTAATTCTACTAGAGATAAATGGGTACCTCTTGCAGAATAGTATGGGCATTAAACGCTAGGAAATAAAAAAAGGGAAAAATGCATATTAATGTATTTCCCTGAAGTCCCATCACACTATTTAGGAAATGAAAGACACACCAGAGACTAGGAGAATATATTTATGAAATACATATGTAAAAGGCCATGTATTCAGAATATATAAACTTTTCCAACTTAAAAAAATAAGATCAGCAACCTATTTTTAAAAATTGGCAAAATACTTTAAAATGTAATTCACACAGAAAATACACCTCACAAAGCAGCAATAAACACATGTAAAGTTTTTAGCATTATCATCATTATGAATGTGCAACAAAAACTATAATAAAACAGCACTATACTTGAATTACTAAAATTGAAAAGATGCACAATACTAAATGTTGGTAAAGATACAGAACAATTAGAACTTGAATACCTTATTGGGAAAATGCAAAGTGGGATAGTCATACTGAAAAAACAGTTTGATAATTTCTTATAAAATTAACCATATATTTACCAGATGATCTACCCATTCTACACTTAAGTATTTCCCAAGAGAAATGAAAACACATGTCTACATAAACAGCTGTAAGAAAATATTCATACCAGCTTTATTATAAAACTAGAAGCAACCAAAATGTCTGTGAACTGCCCAACAAATAATGATATACAGATACAATGAAATACTAGCTCAAAAATAAAAAGTACTGAACTACTGACATGTACAGCAACATCGATCAATCTCAAAAGTGTTATGCTACATAAAAGAAGCTCTCCATAATCCCCCATAGACTAAGCCAATCCCAATATGTACTCAAGCTATATTTACATTACTAGTATGTTTATACCTCCCCTGCCACCAGTTTGTAAGCTATTTAGCTTACTCTGCATTCCCAACCCTTCTTTCCTAGGCCAATATCTAACTTTAAAAATCAAATTGAAGTACAAAAATCAAATTCTATCATCTTTAAAAATCAGATTGAAATATAGCATTCAACCTTTCCTGAGTTCCTCACATGGTTCCTTACTCTCCTCTTTAACCTTCACAGCACTAGACATTATAACATTAGCATTGGATAGGCAGTCTGTTCATGGTGACAGACACATAGCTTATTTCACTGTGATAATTTTCATGGTTGTCTCCCCAAGAATGTGCTCCTCAAGATAAAGATATTTGTTTTCCTTTCATCTGTATATGCCCTGGCATCTCTTAGAGCATCCTACACATCGTTGGCATCCAAGAAATGTCTGTTGAATCCATGCAGTTTTGATTAACCAGAAAGACAGTGACATATAATATATAATTATATATTAAAACCACATAATATATGTTACCACATAATATATATTAAAACCACATAATATTATATTACCACGTAATACATATTAAAAAAATAAAGCTCTATGGTGATGACTGTTTTTGTTTTCTACAGTTACTCGTATCTTATATCTATCTCGTATATAAGGGCATTTGAAGATGGTGCCCTTATATTATGTGCTATTCCATAATTGCAAGAAATATTTTAGGTCCTTGAAATATAGGAAATAACAGCTAGTTTATTTAATTACTTTGGTTGTCTTTTAACTATTCATTATTAGCTATATTTGAAAATGACTTAGATCTTAAAATTTTAAGAATACAGACAAGCTAGTGTGCTAAAATATTACTAAATAACAAAAGAAAATAAGTAGAGACAATTTAATTTAACTTTAATACTGACAGAAATATTAGAAAATATCAAATATTTATTAATTTATTTAACTTGGATCTGTGAGGAATATAGTTGGTGAGACTGATTGATATGACTGACTAGCTTATGAGTAGGAGGAAGAAATTGATTCCTCATTAATTCTGAAGGGTGGTGATTCTATCTAGTATAGATTTACAAAGGAAAAGTACAAAAAAGACTTATAAAAACATTTGGATGTTTGATGTTCGAATAGTTGTTCAGAATATAAGTTTTGGTAATAATATCAACTCAGAAGACTCACTAACATAAACAATGAATAGTTGGTCCTGAGAGCAGTGGATTTTGATGATTTTATGAATAGTTTTGATACAAGGTAGATTGGCACATCTTATCTTCATACTTAAAATATGGGAGAAAAATAATTAACAAAAGAATATTCACTGGGCCCTGATTTAGAATAAAACCCTTAACAAACACAAATTCTAGAATAGCACAATGAATAACACCTGGAAATGTGACAGGTAGGATCTAAAACTTTTGAAAGACATTAAAATTTTCAATATAGAATTTATGTCAATACAGCAAATGTGTCTATCACTGATTAATATCCATTAAATCCAAAACTTACACCAATTAATTAAAAGTCCTTAAGACTTACGTATTTCTGTCTCATAGGGTCTCACAGAGTATTTTGCTAACAATAGTCACTCGATATATGTTTATTAAGTAAATTATTCAGTTGCACTAAAATTTGGTTGTTTTTATCTTGCTAGAAATAAATGGGTCATCTCATAGACAAAATCTTTTGTTGTAGAGAATTATCTATTATAATATAGCCTGTGGCATTTTGTAACAATAAATCTCATAAAAAAACATTATTTTAGAGATCCTCATTTATTTAGGCCACAACTACAGTAATTCTCTTCATTAATATTTCTATGTGAGAAGGTTGAAAATTAATTATTATAATAAGAGATTGATGAAGGATAAGAGGAAACTGGGCTAATTTAAATGAAGACTGAAACCCTGAAACCATCCTTAATAGTAATTTAAAATATATAAAGATGGCAAATGATAAGTGATTTTTTAAAATTCTATGGTGAAAACAAACAAAAAAACATTACTTACTGAAATAGAATATGCTGGATATAATCTTTTTCTGATTATAAAGCACAAGTTTGCCAGCAAAATGAATTCTGAAAGCAATCTTAGAATTATTCATAATAAAGACTTTTGTGTATTTGTCATCAAGCAGTTTATAGTCTTAATTTTCATGTTATAATTCATGAACATCTGCCACTCTTCTCTAAGGCCATGAGACTAAACTATCCAGTCTATCCTATATTGACTCAGCAAGGCAGTAGCAGCAAGAAGACATTTCTCTTTCAGGTCTGGCCTTCTGTTACTATGATTCAGCATAGTATCAGATGATTCTATAGTACATATGATTCAGCTGCCTGCACAGAGGAGCTCCAGCTAGGCCCAGGGCTATCCTCTCCCTACCCTCATCTGCTTCCAGCTCTGTCCCCCGCCGCCAAAAATGCACTGCTTCTAAGAGCAGAGCCAGCCCATATCCTATGAAAAAGTGTGTTGACACTGGCAAGCTGCATCTTCCTGTAAGAGCCATGCTCTCTTTGAAGAGGTCTGAAGCTCAGGCATGGGATAAAGAGAACCTCCTAGTCTGTAGATCCTCTCTTGTCCTCTACTCCTCAACCTGGAGGTAGTAACTGCCCTTCTGAATCAGCTGCTTCTGGACTCTATCTAGAGTCCTTTTTCCCCTCTCAGTAGTTCACTATTTTCTACCAGTAAACAATCCTTCCCATTTAATTTTCTCTAGTGAAATAACAAATGTGGTTTCAGTCACTTAATTGGATCCTGATGATATAAATATTTAATAACTGGCTCAGGTTTGTTGCAAACTTTCTGCAATGTAACTCAATGTATTGAGTATCATCCTCTATTGACCTGCGTATCTTTCTTCCACTGACATATCTGATCTGATGAGTTATGTGATAATGTTTAATTACCAATATTTGTCTCTACAAAAACCATGGAAACAGGGGATAAGAGGGAATATTTCTAATTTGACTTTATTATATCATCTTGAGCATATAGGAACTGCAAAAAAATACACTTTGCTTTTCAAAATGTGGCTATCATTTCTACAGCACTTTTTCTTACCCTCCCACTTACCAACTATTGGTCAAATGCTTTCTTTGGAACCAACATTTGGAGTCTCTTACTCACAGTATACATAGAAAATGATTACTTTCTGCTTGCTACCTTAGCAGAATAATTGGAACAAATACATTTTAAGACTCACTCCGAGTGATTCATTTGCAAGTATAAGTAAGTTGTTCGATGGATTTGGAAGTGTATCTTTTGTATGGCCAACTGTTCTTTTCTTAAAGTTAGTAAAGTTTCACAACTTTGAGGTTTGTGAAAAGGGAAAACTGTAATTTTAGCAGACAGTGTTGTTCTTAGGCGTGGACAAACTTGGGTTCCTGCCCAGCTTCCCAACTGTAGGATTGTGCTGCTCTGCAGCTTGCCAGGGCCTCTGTTTTCTGCTAATAGACCACAAGTTTTCTTGTGGGTTTTCTATTGTTATGGATAATAAAAACAAATTCTTATAGAAAATGCAGTAGAAATGTACAGCGCTTGTACGAGAAACACTGAAACAAATCTTATTTTAGTGTTCATGGTCTCTCTCTCTCTCTCTCTCTCTCTCTTTGGCAGAAAACAGAGGCACAGGCTGGCTTGGCTGGCACCTCCTCTCAAAAAAAGAAAAGAAAAAGAAAGGAAAAGAAGAAAAATTAGAAGAAAAGAAAATCAAGGCACAGATGGCACCAAATATTCTCAAAACCTTCATGATGAAAATTTCTGAGCTAGAATACTCAGGCATCGGGTAGCCATCCCTTTGATAAAAGATTTTTGAAAGATCTATTCCTCAGTTTAGGTTATAGAGATGATTTGGGAAAGTCGATTAAGAAAAAAAGAAGAAGAAAGAATGATTTAGTCCCTCAAAAGAGAAAGGACTATATGAAAACAATGTTGGCAACCTGAAATTCTCTGGATAATTACTTTAAGTGTAGGAGGGCAGGGTGGGGGAGGGGGAAACAGTTTTGACTTAGGGCCATTTTTACTTTTTTTAGTTAGACCTTCACCAAAGCAAATATAAAAGTGACAGCTATATTAGGCAACTCCATTAGGTAATCCTTCCATAAAGTCTAAAGAAGCATAAAGGCCAAAGAGGAATATCATCATTGTCATTACTGATACCTAATCATAAAGGCAAAATTATCATCTTCCATAATTCACAGATAGTTATATGAATGTCTCCCTTGCCTCACTCAACATCCTTTAACAGTACAGAATGAAAGTGTTTAGTCTGAAAAGACTAACATTCAAATTCCAAGTAATAGTAAGCACCCAAGTATAGTGTAAATCATCTTATAAACTTTTACTAAATTATTACACAATGGTAAAATTGAGGCTTACTTCCTAGTAATTTACTAACTGTATCACCTATAAAAATACAATAAATAACAGCAAGTAATTTTTAACTGATGTAGTGTAAATATGCATTCTCAATTTTAGCATCCCTTTGAAATCCATCATTTCTGAGAGTCAAAATGAATTTGTGATTTTCCACAATAAGTACTCCAAAGAGATAGCTTTCTTTTTAAGAAAACAAATTTAAAAGGCTAATAAGAAAACATCAAAGGGCTGCTGGGACAAATGATGTTGAATGTAAGTGCAGCATAGTCTCAATGTACACATTTGACTTCTTAAAAATATCCTCCACATTGGTACCTGTCTATTCTCTGTCTAACACCCTTCATATGAGTCTAGTACCCCAAAACAATGTCTTTAGCTCTCATATGTCTTCCTCAACATCCGGGCCTCAGAATGTCTCTTTCTAGACTTTAGATGGAAATAATCTCCTAAAATCACCATCTAAAACCATCTCTTCACTTCTTCAGGACTTTGTTAAAATGCTATGATGTCTATGATATAAGCCTCCTTGACTATATATATTCTGCTTATGAGCTACTGCTCATTGCTCTCTTCTCAAAGGCACACTGAAGATAACTTTACCTATAAATATGTTTTTTTACCAAGGGAATCTCAAGCACTGTGGAGAATGGTCGGGGAGATTTGGGTAAAAGAAGAACTTTGTATCAATCTCAAATCATATCATTTTGAGTGATAACCTAAATATATATGAGGGCCATGCAGGTCCCATAAATGAGTTACAGGGTATGGGTGGAGGGGCATGTAGTGAACAAGAAAACAAACAATGTGTTTAAAGAGTGCAGTTACTATTCCATTCCATTTGATCACTAACATATGGAATTATAGAGGATGTATTAACTGAGATTCCTATTTATCAACAGAACAAAGATTTCTATTTACTCATATCAAAAGAAGCCAGAAATATGATCCTTAAGTGAATCTTTTAGTTGTTAATGTTGACTTATTTACACATGAAGCTTTATCAAAACATTTTTAAAGACTGAATACAACCTATGGCCATTGTTCTTTAGGAGGAAGCTGCTGACATGAAGATCTTCTTCTGAGGAAAATTAAAAAATCTGAATATTGCTTGTGATGAGGGGAGAATGAATACTGGGCAGACATCATGGAAGACTTCCTAAACTGCAAAGTCATGGCAATAGGTTAAGTCTGTGCCAACACAGTGCTACTCAGTGACAAAGCTGTTCATGATATTTAGGGAATTTAACAGGTTTCTATATAATTTAAAAGCGAATAATTAAGATTTCAAATTTTTGCATACTACTACTACTACTACTAATAATAATAATAATAAATAATTAGATTAAGGTTTTCTCTTTCTTAAAACTAAAAAGCTTTTATACAAGTAATCCCCTCACTTATTCCTGCATGATGGCCTCTGCCTAAAGTTTTTGTTGTTTGTTGTTTGTTCAGCATCTAAACAGAATATAACAGACCAAATTTTCAGGCACTTCCATGGCTCACCGAAGCATAGCTTGAAGATGTGTTGGGCACACTGTTACTTTTTAATCGTAATGTTTTCTTTTTCATATCAAATTAAAGCTCATGATCTAATTAAAGCTTGCTAATCTAGTTTCTGTACTAGTATCAAATAAAAAGGTACTAGGTGGAAAGTTTGAGGTGAACAAAAAGAGTTTCACAGAAATAATCAGAAAACAGTGTGAATATATTATTCAATATTAGGCAAGAAAATGAATTATTTAATGTCATTCTCTATTAACCTAATAGTTAAAATAGGACCAAAATATACATGAAAATGAAATAAAACAATTAAGCAACACTTTAAATGGTTCATTATTATTAATTCCTTTAGTATTCATCATAACTGTGCCGATCATAATGAATTCATTTGATATTAATGGGAATGTTCAGTGGCAATTTCATTATAATGCAGTTTTAATTCATGTGCCATTAAAGTAAAGCGATACCAAAATTTATATTTATTTTTGAATACTGTACTGATCCCTAATTTTTAGAAACATTATGACAATGGTTATATATATATTTTTTTAATTGGCGTGAATAACCCAGATTTAGGAAAAACTAGGATGTTTGCCTTAAGCTATACCAGTAATGTTAAAGATAATAGAAGTTTGTGTAATTAAAATGTTCTATGACATTTGGAAAATACAGGGGTTAATAACGACTGCAAAGTTTGTCATATGTCAACATTTGCTCATATTTAACTGTTTCATGCTACTAAATCTTTTTAACTTATCACCATTAACATGGCATTAGCAAAGATCTTTTGGACTTCCCATCATCTGCATTTGTGGAAAGTTGAAGGTAAATTCTCTGTTTAGCATTTCATTGGAACAAATTGTGATTTTGATCTTTACCAAATATTATTTCAGTCACACTCAAAAAGTAGAATTGATTTTGTGATTAAAAATTGTATCCTTTTTAGTGAATAGTACCAGATTTTTGTGAAAGATATTGAGGAAAGTCCACAGAGAATTCCTCTGCAGAACTGCAAGCATAAGGCTTTAATAAAAACCTTCAAAATGGCAGCAGAAATGTACTCAGTGACATGTTTACTTTTACTTTCTCTGGAGGCAGCCTGTAAACCATTTTGCTAAACTATATAAGAACTAAAGACAACAGACAAACAACCCAAATGCACAGTCTAATCAACAGGCCAATTTAAAGAGCATTTAACCCTTTAGGCAGTTACTCAGCAATGGATAAGAATGCAACCTACCCTGAAATTCCTTACTTGAAATGTTAGGCTCTAATACATTGTTCACAGGCTAAGTAGCCTAGAAGTATATGTGTATGTAATTTTTTCTTTTATTCATTATTGTGGAAATAATTAAGTGGAATAAAGCTATCTTAAAACAGCCATCAAGACTGTTCTGTCTCCAACCTCCACTGCAAATTAAAAATTATTTAGAAGCAGCTTTTATACATTTAATTCACATTGTTACTTTTCTTGCTATTTGAAATTATAAAAATTAACAAAAATCATGAAAATATAAACTAATCCATTAAAATATTATGATTAATAATATTTAATAAATTATTTTCCTTCCTGTCTGAAATAATGAAAATACTGAGCGAAATATGTGAAATAGCAGTTTTAAGACATTGGATATCTATGGGATAACTATCACTGAGAGAAGAAAAACCAAGTTAGTCCTGTGGTTACTCAGCTTATTGTCTGGAAGGAGATTATCTAGGCCACAGCTCAGGAAGAGGTAAGATGTGTGGGGTCCAGCCAATTCTCTGAGTTGAGAACACAGTGTATTTGGAGTCTAGAGAGACTAAAAAGTAGCTGCAGTTCACAGAACAAAGAACTGAAGAGGATACAACTTCATAAAGAGAAAGGGAGAAACAGAAATACAGATAGATAGATAGATAGATAGATAGATAGATAGATAGATAGATAGATAGATAGATAGATATCCAACTATCTACAGAGGGTCCCATAAGACTTCACCTGAGCAACTAATATATATCTATGAGGAAACTACCAGAGACTGGAGAAAAAACAGCATGATAATTAGAGAGAAGAATCTGTAGGACAAACATAGGGCTAAGAGCAGAATTAATTTGCACCAGCAATGGTAGAAAAATCTTGACAAGCAACCAGGACAATAATCTCTGAGAGAAATGAAGTGAACTAATGACAGGAATCAGATAGAATACTCAGAAGGTTATTGCCTCAGGAATGGGGCAAAATTAGTCCTAATGTCATCTCTGATATGCATTTTAAAAAGCTTCAAAGAAATTTTCAAAAGGATGAAACTATTTCCAAGAAACTTAACTATAACCAAGAAAAAATGTTCAGTGATATTTATGGAAATAAAAAAGTATCCAGCAGCCAGAAGGTAGAATTTACAATATCTGTCATCTAAGAAAAAAAATGACCAGGTATACAAAGAAGCAGGAAAATATTTATCTATAATGAGGAGAAAAATCAATCAATAGAAACAGATCTAGCAATAAAAGATAATAAAATTAATAGAGTCTATGAAACAGCTATTACAACTATGTTTCATATATTTATAAAGGTATAAAAAATGAGCATCTCAAAAAGAAACATGAAAAATTAAAGCATTACAAACCAACCTTTTAGAAAATGAATATTGCAATTCCTAAATTGAAAAACATTGAATAAAATTAGTAGCAAATTAGATACTGCAGAAGAAAAGATTAATGAACTTAAAAAAATAGCCAAAAAAATCACAAAACATTGATTGTGATTCTCAATATTTTCCCATCATCAACAGGATGCTAATGGAATGAAGTATCCTTCTGTTTCTCCATTTTCACCACTTCAGGTCCAGTTGTCACAGGCCCTGGTGCAAACACTCTACTTGACTTAACATAGGAAAACAGGACAATTTGTTCCATCTTCTCTCCTACATCCAAGCCTTCCCTTCTCAGTAAATGGCACCACTATTCATCCAGTTAGTTGCTGCTATCCACCCAGTTAATTGCTCAAGGCAAATAAATAAATAAATAAATAAATAAATAAATAAATAAATAAATAAATAAATAAAATAAAATTGGTAGTTGTCTTTCTATTACTTTATTTCCGTCATTTTGTACAACAGTAAGTACTGTCTACTCTAGCAGTAATATTCGTCCTGAATCCCATCAGTTCTTACCTCCTTATAATTCTTGTCCAAGCTAATATCTCTTGCCTGGAATGCTGCAGATACCTTCTCTGTCGTTTCCTCCTAATGGTTTACAGTAACCTATTCTAGCAGCTACTTCTCGTGATTTTTAAAACTATAAATCAGATCATACCATGCACCTGCTTAAAACCAATCAATGCTTCCGCTTCCACAAGAATACACTTTAAACCTCTTACCACGGGCTGCAAGACTGTACATTATTCAGGCTCAATCCTCCCTCTTAGATTTCATCTTTCTCGTCTCATTCCTCATCTTCCATCCATACAGACTTTCTTTCTTATTAACATATTTGTTCTTTGCCACATAATAACCTTTGCATTTCCTGTTCCTCTTGAAAATTTCTTCCCCACATCTTCACTGACTACTTCCTGGTCTTACCTAAGGTCCCCTTCCACGAGGCCTTTTTTGAATACCGTAACTAAAGCAGAATCCTGCACCTCAACTATCATTCTCTACTACATTAGTATTTAGAGTTTGCCGCGCTCTTTTTAATACTACCATCAAGTCAGGATCTCAGTCTCTCTTGCCCAATAGTGTATCTTCAACACCTACACAACTGGAGATTGGTGAGCACTTAATAAAAACATATTCACTAAGTGATAGAATAACTTAGTGACTCAGGAAAACTCAAGCACTTTGTAAGGTGTAAAATGAGCTTATGTTTTCAGTAAACAATAGGCAGAGTAAAAAAAGGAAATTTTAAGTCCTTAGGCCCCTTATTTTTGAATAAAAACCAGTTAATATATAAAGTTATTGACATATAAGTAGCTTGCTCTCTAAGAACTACCCTCTTCCTTTTTGACAGATTGCAAATCTGTGCTTGTGAAGTCACAATTCTCTGTGAGGAGATGAATTGTTTGCATGACTATTTGACTATTGGCTACTATTGTATCCTCTATCAACTTGCAGAGAAATATATTAGAGATAAAATAAACTGTTTTGAATCTTGTATTGATGTTCTCTTGTCTTTGACTCTATGGACAGGATTTTGTGATGGATTAACCTGTATGAGGTCACTATCGACCCCCGGTTATTGATGTTCATGCAGAACCTTCACCTTAATACCACCTCAAGAGGAAGGGTCAGTGGAAAAGTTCTCTAGACAAATCAAATAAAATAGATTTGTGTTCTCCATCCTCCTTTTTAAAACATATTTTAATGACTTCATATCTTATGCAATCAGGCAGGTCATTCATTAAGTGAAGTTGTTACTTTGTAACTTGAAAATTAAGTCAAAAGTATCATTTATGTGAGATGTTTTTGTGCTCAGTTTACATAAGAAACAGAGTACACTGGGAATGCAGGTGAATTAATCCCCTTGCCCCATCCACATCACACTTTAGCAACAAGTAAAATGAAGTTAGAAATGAGTTAGAAAATGGCTAGAACTTCAGTTTAGGACATCTAAATGTGATCTCGCATATAGGTCTGCGATATGATGGCAATCTATTAAGAGAAAATCTAAATAATTGCATTTTGCCTCTTCTTAGAGAATAGTATTTCAAAGGATGGATGATTAGCCCCAAGCAGCATTTCCCAATGTCCAAATATCAACAGATATGGCTGGTAATGGAGAACAAAGCCCAAAATAAACCCTTAAATTTACTATAGCACATGGATTCTCAACTTCACTACTACTGACAAAAATGTCACCTCCACAGAGAAGCTTTCTCTGACCATCCCATGTAAAACAGACCCTCTTCATTCACTCCTCTATCCCCTTACTCTGCTTTTTTCCCCCTTCCTCATTGTACTCATCACTGCCGATCATTATGCTATATATATTATTGGTTTTCTATTGTCTCTCTCCCCTACTAAAATGTAACTCACTTTTAGACAGTCAGATTGATTTATTCACAACTATAGACAAGTGCCAAGAATTGTGTCCACAGAATAGTAAATAAATCCTTAATATATATTTGATGAACAAATAAATAATTTTATATGAGCTGGATTCAAGCCTCTATAACTGTATAGAACAATAAAACATTTGATCTCCTAGATGCGGTCATGAACTTATTGTCACACAATAGGGGTAAACTTAAAAGTTAAATAAGTCTACTCTGTAAGTACTACTAGAAAGAATTCTTCAAGGTCAATTACTCCAAAATTTAAATTGACATTTTGGGTAGAGGTACTCTGGAATAAAATTTAAAAGGTTATTAAGAAATGACTGAATTCAGTTACTTAGCAAACATTTTGTAATCAGTTATTTTTGCAGAGTTCCACACCAAGTTACATGTTTGAATAGATATTTTATATATCTTTTACAGAGGTTATTTTTTAATGATCAAGTTAGAATTCCCATTATTACATACTTTCCAAGGTAAAAGTAGCCTAGACAGGTTCTGTGATATAGACTCCCAACTGTTTCTACAGAATTTCAGTACCTGCCTATTAGTGTTCTTTTGGCTCATTTCTATATGGAGGTAGACTGATTTTCCATGTAGACATTTATCCTAATCTTGGAATTGCCTGTCAATCAGGTTCTTCTTTCCCATTCCTCTTTTTAAAATAATCTTTGCATCTGTTTACAAAAGAGAGGAAGGAATTCTCTGACTCATCCTAATTTTACTGTGGAGCACTTCACATGATGGATACACCCCCGGACACCTTCAAAGGGGAAAGTGTTAGAAAAATGGAATTACTTCAGTAATTGAGTGTCACATCTTTTTGCTTTTTTTTTCAGTTTCCAGTTATTTATTTTGAACAAAAGTGAAGGAGGACCTAGTGGAGGTCTTCACTTATAAAGCATTTTAGTTAATTTTTGGTAAATAATCACTATTGGAATTTTGATATATAATTATGTAGGAATTTTTAAAATTCAGTTACAGTACTATAAAAAATAATCTTTCCAATGAATGTACTTATTCTGTAAATACATTGTCTCTATGTTTACATTAAGGAAACTAATAAAATTCTTGGTGAATCCTGCTCATATAAATATGAAACAAGCAAAGATAAAAGTACAAAATAATTTTTAAAAATAGCCCTTTCCATTTCTTTTTTTCAGAGAAATATGTTAGTCATAAAGATTACAAGTATAACATATACTTGTATTTTAGGATAAAATTTTGTAAGAAGAGTGAAATAAAAATACAAGTTCTAGGAAAACAAGAATGAAATATTTTCAACTGTTAATAAAGAGTTTGTCTTTATATTTTTAAATAGATAATGAGAGTAGCAAATTGCTATAATATTATATTTCAAAGGATACCATTAAAAGAAAGATGTAGCAGCTTTTTTATGTCAACATTTAAAACTTTAAGAAATTATACATTTCGTAACTAAACTTATCATGGACATTTTCATATGTCAACTTAAAATTGTGCAAGTTAATATGTTATACTGAAATTCCTTTGGGGATATGAGCAAAGTAGTTTGAAGAGTATGGTAAGATTATATTTTGAAGCTATAATTCTGACCTCTATTGGCAAATATTTGAAGAACACTCCTATGAAACCCAATATTACATTTACTCTAGAAATACTGTTAACATGGCTTACTTCATCACACAGGATAGAGCTCTGTTGGAGGTTGTTTTTTTTTTTGTTGTTGTTGTTTTTCAGTCTAAGTATCAAAAATACTTGAACATTTTCTGAAGTACTGTTTTTTTGTTAATTAGAAAAGTAATTTGCTTGTAGTTGGAAGAGTGTGTTTTTAAACCAGATGCAACACTAACTTTTTAAAAATACCGTGGTGACATGTGCATTTTTAAAGCCATATCTCCATTTTTGGAAATGAGGGAAAAGTGATAGAATATTTAGATAGTTATATATCAATATAATGCAAAATGAGAATACAAATATTTTAGAATGTTAGTGCAAACTCTTCATTCCAGGGTAATAGCAGTAGGATGACAGAATAAGAAGACTCAAACCCATCTTCTTCCCAGGAAAACACTAATTTGACGAGAATAAATAAAACAATACCTTTTTACTAAATCTAGAAACTAGTTAAGAGACTCCTGCATGCACTCTAGGTGAGCATGAAACAAGCTGCATTGGAGTCAGTAGGAAAGCAAATTGTGCCTTCTCAACATAGTCCTTCCTACGAGCATAGTGCCACAAAATTGGGAGGAGACTCTCAGTTCCTTGCTTCTCCATAGAAAAAGAAAAAGAGAACTGGACCATATGCCCAATGTTTTGACTTTTCAGAGATAATGGCTGTCATAAGACTGATTTCTGTCTCAGAATACTAGATGCCTATAGGCAGGTGCTCCCAAAAGGAAATGGGTGGCATTCTGCTGCTCCAATGGACCCATGGTATAGCAGGGGCGGAAAAAAAAAAAAAAAAAAAAAAAAAAAAAAAAAAAAAAAGCCAATACAGCTCAGCAGTCTCTATCTCAGGGGGAAAAGGGAAGAGTGGAGCATATGTCTAATGTTCCAGTTTTTTTGGTGACTGACTAATGAATTGGATTCTGTCTTCAAGCACTGACAGAATCCATCATCATCTAGATGCCTGAGGGCCACTGAGAACAAACTCAGGTTGGGCATCTCACTTCAGTTCCAGAGGATGTGCAGTACAGCAAACAGAGGCTGATATGGCTTAGTGCTTCTCTCTTAGGGAAGAAAGCAAAGAGTGGAGCAAGTGCCCAATATTCCAGCTTTTCAGGAAGCTGTCTGAGGACTAGCTTGTCTCTGATCATGGATAAGAGTTGGCATATCCTAGATACCTAGGGCTTCTGAGAAAATTAAATAACTGGGCAACATGATGCTGCTTCAGATGACTTCCAATATAATAGGCAGACACCAGAAGAAGCAAAAGATTATGAGGGGGAAAAAAAACAAACTGGGAAATTCCAACAATTAGGAATGTGCAACACAAATACAGTGAAGACACATCCATACAAAAATTTTGAGAGACACCCAGAATCTCTGTCTGGGATGATTGGTGAAGTTCTTTCTTTGTATGAAATTAGTCAATAAACTGCAAGAGATGAGGTTTTTGTTTTGTCTTGTTTTCTCAAATGTAGAGATACCAATAAAAAGTTATAAGGAACACGAAGAATCAGGACAAAATGTCCCAATCAAAGGAAAAAAATAAATCTCCAGAAACTGACCCTACAATAATAAAGGAGGTAGGTGAATTACCTGAAACAAACAAACAAATAAACAAACAAAAAAAACCATCATAAAGAGGCTCAATGACTTCAGGAAAATGATGAATGAACAAAATTAGAATTTCAACAAGAGATAGAAAATATTTTTTAAAATGACCAGAAATTTTGGAGCTGAAAATTCAATAACTGAACTGAAAAGCTAACTTGAGAAGTTTAACAACAGATTTGATTAAGCAGATGAAAGAATCAGTAGACTTGAATACAATTCATTTGAAATTATCCAATCACAGGAAGAAAGAGAGAAAAAGGAAAGAGTGAAGAAAGCCTAAGAGACTTATAGGAAACCACCAAGAAGACCAATATGCATATTATGGTCCTAGAAAAAGAATAGAGAATGAAAAGAGCAGAAAGCTTACTTAAAGAAATAATGGCAAAAAACTTTCAAAATCTGGGAAAGAAAATGAAAATCCAGATTCAAGAAGACCTATATATCCACACAGAAACAATCTAAAAATGTCCGCACCAAAATACATTATCATCAAATCATCAAAAGTCAAAGACAGAGGCTTCTTTTAAAAAAAAACAAGAGTCACTTTTGTGACTTGTCAAAAAACAAGGGAACCCCATAAGACTATAAACAGATTTCTCAGCAGAAATTTGGCATGCCAGAAGGGAACAGGATGATATAATCAAAATACTGAAAGAAAAATATTAACTACCAAGAATTCTAAATTTAGAAAACCTGTGCTTTAAAATGAAGAGATAAAGATTTTCCCAGGTAAACAAAAGCTGAGGGAGTATATACCAGTAGATTTACCTTATGTGAAATGCTAAAGAGTTCTTCAAGTTGAAACAAATAAAAAAACAAAAAAAGATGTGAAACAGCTTCACAGGAGCATATCAAAGTACAAATCTCACTGGTAAATATAAATTAATAGACAAATATTGTATACTATACTTCTGTGCTAATGGCAGGTGAATCACTTTTAACTCTGGTATAGAAGTTAAAAGACAAATACAACAAAAATATAACTATGATATATATTAATGATACAGAATGTAAAAAGATATAATTGGCACCATCAGAAATATAAAGTGTGTGTGGGGGGGAGGTGAAGTAAAAGTGTAGAGTTAATGTAGAAAATTTAATTTGCTATCACCTTAAATAGAGTACTATCCTAAAAGATGTTTTACGTAACCACAATGAAAATACCTATAAAAGATAAACAAAAGAAAATCAGAAAGGAATAAAAAAAGTCACTACAAAAATAATCAATAAAACACAAAGGAAGAGAGTAGAAGAGGAAAACAAGGACAAAACAGCTACAAGACAGAGCACAATGAACAAAATGGCAATAGTGAGTCCTTCCCTATCGATAATTAATTTAAATGTAAATGGATTAACTCCTCAATCAGAACACATAGTGTAGCTAAGTGGATTAAAAAACCACGACCCAACTATATACTGTCTACTACAGACTTTCTTTAGATTTAGGGACACATGTAGGTTAAAAACGAAAAGATGGAAAAAAACAATATTCCATGCAAATGGTAAGCAGGGTATAGATTAGCTACAGTCTACAAAAGTATAGACTTTAAGTCAAAAACTGTCACAAGAAACAAAGAAGGACATTATGCAATGATAAAAGAGTCAATTCACCAGGATGATATAAATATAAATGCACACATCAGAATAAATTTGTATGTATCTTTCTGTGTGTGTAGTAAATATTGAAGATTGCAGGAAGAAATAGACAGGAAAATAATAATAGTATGATTTTTAAAAATGGATAGAGCATCCACACGGAAGCTCATGAAATATTCTCCAGAACAGATCACATTAGGTCACAAAATAACTCTTAACATATTAAAGAACATATATAGATGATGTATTACAGAATTGTACACTTGAAACTTTTGTAATTTTACTAAACATTGTCACCCCAATAAATTTTAATTAAAAAAAGAAAGAAGATTAAAATCATATCATGTATCTCTTCTGACAGCATTGGGATGAAACTAGAAATCAAAAGGGGAAAACTGGAAAATTTATAAATATGTGGAAATTAACACATACTTGAACAACCAATAAATCAAAACATAAATGAAAACAGAAATTAAAAAAAATATCTAGACAAACAAAAAATTAAAGCACACATACTAAAACATATGTGATGCAGCAAAGGCAGTAATAAGAAGTAAATATACAGTGATGAAAATCTATGTTAAAAAAGAAGAAAGATTTCAAATAAAGAATCTAATTCTACATACCAAGGAACTGAAAAAACAACAAACTAAGCCCAAAATTAGCAGAAGGGAGAATGTCATAAAAATTAGAGCAGAACAAAATAGGAAATAGAAAATCAATAGAAAAAAATTAATAAAACTAAAGTTGTTTTTTTGAAAAGATCAACACAATTAACATACTTTTAGCTAGACTAAGAAAAAAAGAAGACAAATAAATAAAATCACAAATGAAAGAGGAGATACTACAACTGATGCCACAGAAATAAAGTGATCATAAGAGATTACTCTGAATAATTACATACCCACAAACTGGATAATTTAGAATAAATGGATAAACTCCTAGAAAAGTCTACAAAGACTGAATCATGAAGAAATAGAAAATCTAAACAGACCATTAAAGATTGAATCAGTAATAAGAAAACCTCCCAACAAAGAAGAGTCCGATACCAGATGCCTTCACTGGTGAATTCTACCAATCATTTGAAGAAGAATGAATACAAATCCTTCTCAAACTCTTCCAAAAAATTTTAGAGGCGGGAACAAATCCATACTCATTTTATGAGATCAGTATTATACTAAACCCACACCCAGAAAAATACACTAGAAGAAAACAAATCTATAGGAGAGTACATCTGAATGAATGAACATAGAAGTGAAAGTCCTGCACAAAATACTAGCAAATAAAAGTTAAGAGCAAATTCAAAGGATAATATAACATTATCAAGTGGGTTTTATTCCTGAGATTAAAGGAAGTTATAACATGAAAAATCAATCTATGTGATACACCACATTAACAGAATAAAGGATAAAAATTAAATGATTATCTCAATAGATGTAGGAAAACACTGGACATAATTCAACATCCTTTTATGAGAAAAACTTTCAACAACTAGGAATAGAAGAAAAATACCTCAACAAAATAAAAGCTATATATAAATATCCCACAGCTAACATAATCAATGGTGAAATCTGAAAGAAGGCAGAAACAAGAGCAGTAACAAGGCAAGGACGCCCACTCTCACCACTAATATTGAATATAATACTGAAAGTCCTAGAAATCAGGAATCAAAAAGAAAAAAAAGTGACATCCAAATTAGAAAGGAAGCAATAAAGATATTTCTATTCACTGATAATGATATAGAAAACCCTAAAGATTCCACAAAAAGAAAATGGTAGAATAAATAAATTCAATAAAATTACAGGATATAAATTCATCATACAAAAATCAGTTGTGTTTCTATACACTAACAATAAACTACCACAAAAAGAAATTAAGAAAGCAATGCCATTTACAATAGCCTGGTAAGGAATAAAATACTTAGGAATAACTGAACCAAGAAGGTGAAAGACTTTACACTGAACATTACAAAAATATTGCTGAACGAAATTTAAAAGGACATAAATAAATGGAAAGTCATCTCATGTTCATGGATTGGAAGAGTTATGTCCATGTGACATAAACAACATACAGATTTAATGTGATGGAAGTTTTTTACATAAACATAAAAACAATTGTAAAATTCACATGAAACCAAAAGGGCCATGAATAGCCAAAATGAATTTGAAAAAGAAGAACAAAGCTGGGGGCTTCTACTTCTTAATTTTAAAATACATTACAAAGTTATAGTAATTGAAACAGTGTGGCCTAGATAAAGACATAGAGACTAACAACAGAAGAGAGAACCCAGAAATAAATCCACGCATATACAGTCAGTTGACCTTTAACAAGGGTGCCGAGAATACACATAGAGAAAAAAAAATAGTTTCTTCAACAAATAGTGTTGGGAAAAATGGATATTTATGTGTAAAAGAATAAAATTGTATTTTAATCTTACACTGTACACAAATATCAACTCAAAATAGATTAAAGACATAAACATAAGACTCAAAACTGTAAAACTCCTGAAAGAAAACTTAGGAGAAATTAAGGACATTGGCACTGGTCTCAGCAATGATTTCTTGGATATGGCACCAAAAGCCCCTATTACAAAAGCACAAATAGACAAGCAGGATGATATCAAACTTAAAAGCTTATGTACAGTAAAGGAAATAACAGAGTGAAAGGCAACCTATAGAATCATATATCTGATAATAGCTTAATACCCAAAATATATGAGGAACTCATACAACTCAAAAGCAAAAAGACAACCTGATTTTTTTAATAGGCAAATAACTTGAATACATATTTCTCCAAAGGCATACAAATGGCAAACAGGTTTATGAAAATATGCTCCACATCACTAATCATCAAGGAATTGTAAGTCAGAACCACAATGATATCAACTCACACTTGTTAGTAGCCATTTTTTAAAAAAGAAAAAGAAAGAAAGAAAGGAAAGAAAAAATATATAAAACAATAAATGTTGGCAGAAATGTGAAAAAATTGGAACACCTTGTATACTATTGGTGGGAGTATAAAATGGTGCAGCTACTTTGGAAAACAGTGTTGAGACTTCAAAAAATGTAAAGTAGAACTATCATATGATCCAGTAATCCCCCTTCTGTGTATTAATCCAAAACAATTGAAATCAAGATGTAAAAAATTGTTTGTAGTTCCATGCTCATTGAAACATTATTCACAGTAACACAACGGTAGAAACAACCAAAATGTCAAATGACTGATGAGTGGATAAATGAAATGCGATATATACACCAAAGGAATATTATTCAGCCATATACAAAAGGAAACCCTGTAATATGCTGCAACAAGGATGAAACTTAAGGGCATCATGCTAAATTAAATAAGCCAATCAAACAAGTACAAACTGCAGGATTTCACTTACATGTGGTATCTAGAACAGTCAAACTCATCTAGCAGAAAGTAGAATGGTGGTTTTCTAGGTGGTGGGATGGCTATAAAGTTTGTCAACCGAGATGAAAAAAATTGGCATTGTATTCTATAACACTGTGCTTATAGCTTAACAATACTATATTGTATACTTATAAATTTGTTAAAAGGGTACTAACAAAAAAAATGTGAAAAGATTTATCCTTAAAGATATATGTACTCCAATGTTCACTAGCATTATTTACAGTGGCCAAGACATGGAAACAACCAAAATGTCCTTCCATAGATGATTGGATAAAGAAGATGTGGTATATATACACAATGGAATACTACTCTGCCATAAGAAAAGATGAAATACTGCCATTTGCAACAACATGGATGGATCCTGAGATTATTATGCTAAGTGAAATAAGACAGAAAAAGTCGAGAACCATACGACTTCACTCATGTGGGATGTAAAACTGAAAGCAGCACAGGAAGAAGAGAAACAATCTAAGAAACAAAAAGTCATAGACACAGACAATAGTTCAGTGGTTACCATAGGGTAAGGGGGGAGGGGTATGGCAGAAGAGGGTAAAGAGGGTCAAATATATGGTGATGAAAAGAGAGCTGACTCTGGGTGGTGAGCATGCAAATTATATATATAAAATTATATATATATATATATATATAATTTTATAATAAATATATATATTTATATAATTATATATATATAATTGTCAGACCTCATTTTATATTAATATAATAACTATAATATAATAATGTATTTATTATATATAAATATATAATATAAAATGAGGTCTGACAGTTATGTTTGCGAACTCATCCTAAAAAAAGTGTTATATACCTCATTGCTGAATATCAATCACTATGGTTACCTTTAAAGTACTCCCCTTCGGATGCTATGCACTGATGCCAGTGCCTAGTCCACTCTTCAAAGAAATTTTGGAACACTTTTTCTGGAATGGCCATTAGACCTGTCATCATATTACCCTTGATGTCCTGAATTTCATCAAAATGTCTACCTTTCAATATGTCCTTTATCCTCAGGTAAACAAATAATTCATTGGGGAACAGGTCAGATGAGTAGGGAGGGTGCTCCAATACAGTTATTTGTTGGCTAAATTATTTGTCTGGTTATTTGTCTGGCTAAAATCTCCCTCACAGACAGTACCATGTGAGTTGGTGGATTGTTGTGATGCAAGAGCCATGAACTCTAGGCGAAAAGTTCAGGTCATTTTCGTCTAACTTTTTCACGCAGCCTTTTCAACATTTCCAAATAGTAAACTTGGTTAATTGTTTGTCCAGTTGGTACAAATTCATAATGAATCCCTCTGATATCAAAACAGGTTAGAAATATCATTTTAACTCTTAATTTCGACTGACAAATTTTTAGTTGTGGAGAACTGGCTGATTTCCATTGTGCATTTTGACGTTTTGTTTCAGGGCCATATTGGTACACCCATATTTCATCACCAGTGGTAACACAGAGCAAAACATTGTATTGCCTCTCCAACAGGTCTTGGCAAACTTCAACTCTCCTTTGCTTTTGTTCAAAGGTGAGCTTCTTTGGGACCATTTTTGCGCACACCTTTCTGATGCCAAGATTTCAGTTAAGATTTTCCTATTTTTTCTATTGATGTTTACTTGGTCTGCTATGCTTCTTACAGTCAGCCGATGGTTTTGACTCACAGTTCAATGAAGTTTTGCAATGTTTTCGTCAATTCTGCTTGTTACTGGACGCCCTGACCTCTCTTCATCAGTGACGCATTCTCTCCCCTCAGAAAAACATTTAATCTATTTGTATACTACCATTTTCTTCATGGCATTATCCCCATAAACTTGGACTAACATGCCCCTGATTTCACTTCCACTCTTGCCACGTTTAACGAGAAATTTAACATTTGTTGGTTGCTCTAATTCAAGCTTAGGCATTCTCCTGACGGCACAAAAAAACACGCAATGACAATAATGAATGCCACTCGGTAAGACACCACCACACATCAACAGGAACACAGCTGTGAGATACTGACATACCAAGGTTATGAAACCTTACCCAGCTGTTTGTACAATGTTGCCAATGTAAGCGCAGGCTGGAAAGTTTGCGAACATAATTGTCATATCTTGTATGCTAACTAAATAAGTTATTCTTTATTTCATCTCTGAATCTCCAGTATGTGAAATAAAGCAGTGCCTCTCAAACTTCAATGTGCATATGCATTTCCTGGGGTTTGATTTTTTTCAGCTTTATTCAGGTATAATTGACAAATAAAACTGTAAGATAGTTAAAGGGTACTTTGTGATGATTTGATATACATATACACTTTGTTATGTATATGTACCCATCTACATATACATAATTAACCCACCCATCTAGTTAATTAATGTACCCATATCACTTCATAACTTTTTTGTGACATCCAAGTTCTACTCTCTTAGAAAATTTAAATTATACTATATAGTGTTATCAACTTAGTAAGCATGTTATACATTAGATCTTCAGACTTTATTCATCCTACAGCTGAAAGAATCAGGAGTTCTTGTGATAAGGCATTCTGATTCAGTAGGACTAGAGTGAGGCCCCAAATTTTGCATCACTCATAGGCTCCAAGCAGATGCATGCTGGTCTGCTGGTCTAAGGGCCAAAAATCAAGCAGCAAAAATCCAGTACCTTGAAATGAAATAAACAAACAAACAAACAAATAAATTAAAAAATACATGTTGACTGAATTAGGGAGCATAAATAAAAGAATAAAGGATAAAGGATACCACAACCAACTCTAACTTCAAGAGCGCAATCAAGAAGACAGACCTAGAGGGTATTGTGCTGAGAGGAGTAAGTCAAACAAAGACAAATGCCATATGATTTCACTTATATGGGGAATCTAAAATACAAAATAAATGAACAAACAAAAGAGAAACAAACTCACAGATACAGAGAACATTTTAATGGTTGCCAGATGAGAGAGGGATTGGGGGGATGGGTGAAAAAGGGGAAGGGATTAAGAACTACAAATTGGTAGTTACAAAATGTCATAGAGATATAAAGTACAGCACAGGAAATACAGTCAATAATATTATGAAAACTATGTATAGTGCCAGGTGGATACTAGACTCATCAGGGTGATCACTTCATAAGTTATAAAATGTCCAATCACTATGTTATACACCTAAAACTAATATAACATTGTACTTCAACTGTAATTGCAAAATAAAAAATAAACATTAAACATAATTAAATTAAGAAAGTTAATGGTTTTAATTACAATGACATTTAATAATTATTCCTTAGCAACAAAATCATGGCCAAGGTGTTTTACGAGTAATATCTTGGATGCTATGTAACTCCCAAGCAGTAATAAAAGTTAAGTGGGCAAATGATTCAACAAAAGTTATTTTCATAGTATCTTAAATAGAAGAATAATTTAGGGCACTATCTACTGCTTGTGTTGCTCTCTTAAATCAGGCCATACCATTATCTAATTTAAATGTTAGCAAACACTAAAATTTAATTTAAAAATGTTAAAAGGTAATCCCTTATCTGGTTTCATAATAAAATGGTTTGTCAAAATGAAGATTGCCTACATTAACTTAAATGTTGTCTGGATAAGTGAATAGTGCCTATTATGTTCCCCAAAATGTTAATGGTTAAAACTATATGGATTAATAGAGCACAATTTAAAACTTTTACAAGATTTCATAGTTAAAAGCAGGGAGGTATACTATAAGGCAATCACAACCTTTTATAGCAGTATGAATAAGGCACCCTGGGAGACAGGGAGCGAAAAATTTACCTATGACTGGAGAGGTCAAGAACTTTGTGAAAGAAATAACATTTAACTTGAGTTTTTAAGAATGACTCAGACTCATTTCTAAGAATGACTCGAAGTCATTCTTAAAGATGACTGGACAAGGTTATGAAAATGCCATGCCAAAAGAGGAAAAAAAATGTACAAAAACAGAAAACAAGGCCAGGGTGCACTGTATAAGTAAAAAGCCTAGGGATTACAGAAGCAGGGTTGTTGAAAAGATTGATAAAACTCAAATCACAAACACTCTTTCTCATGAGGGGTTTGGGGCCTTATCTTGTAAGTCAACAGTTTTCAACATGTGTTCCTCTGTAGCAGAGATGACAGATGATATTTACATACACAACACGACGCCATGGGCAGAGCCAAAGTCAGTATAATTCCTTGCACTCCATCTATGTTGGTCTTATACCATGTAATGTAAGAAATCATAAAAAATAAGGAAGTGAAGGTGAATTATCACTATTTTTATTCTCCCCAAACTGATTTAGTGAAGCAAATCATTCAGAAAAATTTTCATAATACATCTCTAAGCCTAATACATTATATCACTGTGCTATTAACACCACCACCGTGTTCTAGAATTTTTGCTGTGTTAAAGACAAGGATCTGCTAAATATTTGAGATAAGCTTATGAACAATCTTTTTCTTTCTTCTTCTTCTTTTTTTTTTTTTTTTTTATTGAAAGAGCACTTTGGGGGGCAGTGAAGAAAGTGAATTGGTGAGTAGAAGTGGAGTGAGGACCACCATACAGCAATTCTCAACATAGATGGGCCACATTTCCCTGGAGTGACATGAGAGACAACAAGAATTGGCTAGCTTAACCCCTATATCCAATCACTTTTTTTTTTTTCTATCTCCAAAATAGTAGGTAAGAAAAATAAAACCCACTAAACTTGTCTCTCCTTCAATGAGGAATGAGCATGTGACAGATCAGGCCAACTGCGTTAGTCTGACCAAGACTTCTGGGAGGGCTCTTTATTAAATGCACATACTGTTGATGCTTCCCTCACTCCATTTTTCCTGTTTTGAATAAGGAGGTGATTCCTGAAGTGGCAAAACCACTTTGCATCCATAATTTCCAAGAAAATTGCTGAGAGCTAATATCCTTGAGCTGTCTACAGCAGCTCTCCTCCAAGATTCTTATGTTAAAAACAAAATGAAAACCAAATGAAAGCTCCTATTTATTTAACTTAGTGCACATTGAGTTCTTTGTTCATTGCATGTAAGAGGAGAAGCTTCTGAACATCAAAGCAGGAGTTATTCAAACTACATGAAACTCCAATGGGTGGGTATCCTGATGTATTCCTTTCCCGTTTTTTTGAGGCATCCCCTCATAAATCATTGCTTTAGTGACCCACTGTTATTGATGGGAGCAAGTTATATCTTTCAGTAGTGATGAAATAGGGAAAAAGTCTCAGAAATAATGTGTTACAAGACTATTAGAATAGTTCAGGTAAAATGGAAAAGGACAACTCTGCAGCAATAGTAGTGAGGATGTAAAGTAGACAAAAATGAAGAAAAGCAATAACTATTGGGAGGCATAAAAGGGATACAATATTTGTTTTGAGAATTATGGAATTTAAGATATTTGCGGAATATCAAGAGATGTTCAGTCATCTTCAGGAAACATAACTCTGAAGCTCATTAGAGATTTTTCTACACTCATATGCTGATACAAAAATATTATTTAATTAAGGAGAGTTAAGTTTACAGTCTATGTTCCAAACAACTTCCAAATGATTCCATGGTTTATTTTTAGCATTTTAGCTAAATAGGCTGACACGTAACGATGCTCACCTACCAATAAAGAATTTTAGAACTGGGTATAAACATGTAAAAGTTTGGTCCACTTGCCATATGTACAATATCTATAATAAAATGGGAGTGGTCTCACTAATTTATTTGGGTGAAAGAGACATTTGTTCCCATTAGCATGTTTTATCTATGACATGTGTAAACTAGGTTCATACATGTAGTCATACACTCAACAACTAAGCTTATAGATGAAAAGTAAATATAAATACTAATGAAATAATCACCTAATATAAAATTACAACAGTGATAATCATGAAGGAGATGACTTAGGAATATGATGCTATGAAATGAGAGCCTATATTAAGTAATTTGACCTCAGAAGAAGATAAGATAGTACTTCCTTGAGAACTTAAAAAATTGGCTGAGATATGAAAGATGGGACTAGGTAAAGGGTTAGAGTGGGGTGTGGAGAGTTCTAGGCATAGAAAATATCCTTGCAAGTGCCTTGTAGTGGGAGGGAAAATGGGGAAATGAGAGAAATACAGAGAACCACTAGGATTCCCATGCAGTTAAGGTTGGAGAACTTAGTAATGAAGAGATGATTTTGTGGGCTTGTTAGGGAATTTGTCCTTATCATGCACCACTGAAAAACAAAAACATTAAACATTTATAGGTATGAAACAATGGATTAGCTAATCAAGATTGAACTCATTTCGTGCTCCTGTCCTTAATCATTCTTAATTTGTGAAAAACAACTATATCCAAACATTATTAACAGCTACTACTATTTGCAAATTGCATACATGTTATTTGGAAGAAGGCTATAAATTAGGAAGACAATTTATTGTTTAGTATAATGATATATTGAGAAGTCATGGAACTCAATTAAGCATCTAAAATAAGTGTTAGTAATAGTAAAGAATCAAAATTAAAAAGACCAACAACACAAAAGACATCCACAACCAAGCTGAAATGAGAAATAAAGATTATCACACCAACACAACTAAAGACATAGTCAGCTGGGTGAGGAACACACAATGTGATATATAAACAATGTATTACAGAATTTTACACTTGAAACCTATGGAAATTTACTAAACATTGTAACCCCAATAAACTTTAATTGAAAAAAAAAAAGATACTGTCAGGGGTTGGGTAAAGGAAAAGATAATTAATTGGGGAACTAGATATATCTGCTTCTATACCTTGAGCTTACATGGCAAGAGCACTACTTCTTTGCACCTATAGTTTGGTGAGCTAACATTGAAACGGTGGTAATATGTGCATTACATTTTAACAAACTGACCTGAAACGGCTGTATCACAATATTACAGTGAGCTCTATTCTAGGAAAAAACTACGGAAAACGTCCTACTCATAAACAAGTTTAAGTTCAATGGAAGTAGAGATTTTGGAAAATGATAGAGAACATGGAAAGAAATGAAATCACAGTTATAGCAGCTGTATCACGAGGATGAGTTACTGTTCAAGTGTCAGTGTCTTTATTCATGGAGCATTATTTCAGAATGCACGTGAATTATCAAGTATCTCTTTAATAAGTAGATCTTTTATTTTAAGAAGAACTGATAGATCATGTTCTTTCTACCAAAACCACACATAGAATTTGGGGAGGAATTGTATGGAATCTTTTAGTTTGTTTGTTTGTTTGTTTTGTTTTGTTTTTTTTCTAAATACTGGCAATGTTTGGTCATATAGTCATTTATGAAACTGCTAAAAAGAATTATCCTGAAACCAATGATAACCTACAGCTATAGTCTAATTTTGAGATATGTCTGAATTGAGATGTGTCCCATAATTCTTAATAGTTCAGCCTAACTATTTAAATATCATTACAAATTTTATCAAAATTGCTTATTGTCTACCCAAAGACTCTCTTTACCTCACTATACTTGCATAGAAAAAGTGCAAATAACAGTTTAACTTATTTACCACTTTCTATGTGACATCACTCTTATAATTTTCACAATCACACTATATTTTTATTTCATTTTATAGAGGGAAATGAGAATCAGAAAGGTAATAGAATGCCCAAATAGACCTGGTAAGAGTAGATACAGCTGAATTTGCTTAAAGCTTATTTTTAAATTGTTTAGTAATTATTGCTTTAAAAGGGCCACAATTTGCAATGGCCTAAATAAAAAGCAGCAGAAGTTTCTCTGAATGTTAGCTGCTGTTGTAAATCAGAAAACAATATTCAGACTGTGGTCATTGCAAAGAAAGTCCTGTTTATAATCATTTTCCCCCAAACTTCCTATAAAATCAATGTTATAATTTCAATCTGTAATAGTATACTAATGTTGGAAGATTGGCTACTTGCAGAAGGAATCTTTCAACTATGTTTTTAAAGAACACCCAACATTGGAATTAAGATTTTCAGATGAGCATATCACAAAGGAAGATGCCTTAGTTAAAGACATAGAACCCAGATTTGCCAAGATAGACAACCTCAAGCTCTCGTCACAGAATCAAACAAATGTAGAATCTAATCAGCGCATTATCCCCTGGCTGGCTTCCAGTATATTACAAAATTAAATACATACATATTGGGTTACATACATATTGGGTAGGGGTGGAAGGCGCCAGGTCCTGAAGTACATCCAGATAAGAACAAGTGTTGTAAACTCTGAACTGTTCAAATGTTATCAGCCCTATTCCCACTGTACACATTCACATATGTACACACTTGAAGAAAGGAAAAAACAGTATTAATATATACCAATAACAAAAGATGAATACAAGTCACGTTCAACTTCTGCAGTTACAAGAGGTGCTCAAAGTGGTAACCATCAACATCCAAACATTTCTAATTATGACGAACTATTGCTTGAGCAACGTTGAGCAAAATGTTAATCTTGCTTAAAATTTGTATACATTTTTTTGGCACCCCCGGTATACATATTTAAGTATATCAGGTTACAAATTCAGCTCAATTGAAGAAATTTTCAACAATAAATTTGGAAATGTCAATTGCTATATGAAAATGATATCCTTAACAAGTATTTGCTGTATATTACAACCTGTAAACTGCCTTTCATACAGCAAACTCAAATCTCTACATTTGAAATTTTAAACAACTGTTTAAAGCTGAACATTGATAATTAGCAGTTGTGCTAAAAGGGGTAGTTGATACAACTTGGAAATATGAAGTTGTTGAATTTCCATGGAACAAATGTTGCTCGATGGGGAACAAGAGGGAGGGGAGATATGAAAGATAAATTAATTGTTTTATTTATCTCTCCTGTGATTTGTCCTGATATATAGTATATGTACCACCTATCCAAGATTTCTTGTGAGACTCACAACCAGTTTTGTCTTCTTATGGCTTGCGAAGTAATGCCTATATCAAAATCTCATCACCTTTTTTTCGTCTTCTCATTCCACTCCTGCACCCTTTTGCCTCAGTTTCACTGCCTTGGGTCATACCACCCAGTAAAGCATCAGCACTTAAATTTTACCTCGTACTCAGTTTTCTGGGAAGCCCAAACTACTTCAGTTAGTACCATAGGTAGTTTGACTCCTTTTTATGATGTTGGAGGCTTTGGAAAAACAAGAAATCTATAAATTGTTCATTTAATATATGCTCTGAAAAGCAAAGTGTTCTAACAGTAGTTTTAAAGAGACTTGTCTCACAGCCATAGAGAGGAACAGGTTGAAAAATCAACCTCAGAATCTGGATTTGAGTGAGACTAAAATGCATAGGAGACTCAACGCTCATCTTAAGACATTCCTATGTCAAAGTCAGGACCTTGACAAGAAAATAGGGGAACCTGAGATTTAGGTTGGACAAATAAACATAAGAGTATTGAGTGCTCAGATCCTCCTTAATTTTCCAGGCCAACAGAAGAAATTTTATTTTCCTTGATAGAGCAAAGACATCTTTCCTCACATGGAGGCCTTTTAAATACCTCACCTCACACTGTCATCTAGGTAGATGGTGTTTGTCCTCATCTATCTGCTTGTGTCTTCCCTCTAATTATTACCATAATTAGACTTACAGTAATTAGCTTCATATCACAGCATAATCTAAATAGAACAATCTAAATGGTTGGTCCCTAAGAGGAAACAGCATATACACCCAAATAACTGAAACATCTGACTATGGGCCAGAAGTCTTAATAGCTGAATGCATACAAGAATACCTTGAAGGTTTTGTACCTGGAAAGGTGGAATATAAGTGAGGATAAAGAAGAGTTTATTGACATGGGAGAATTCTTCTGTAACATGTGGCAAAAAAATAAAAAATAAAAATAAAAAATCACCTGGAGGTGGTTTTGCTTTACTGCTAGGACAGTTTCTTAAACCATGGGAACAATAATTCCTTCAGACCAAAGTTAATTCATTCAGTAATGGCCTAGCAACTCAAATGAACATGGAAAAGAACACTCATAAAGGTAACTACATAGGTAAATATAAAAGACAGTATAAATGTTATATTTGATTGTAATACATTTTTCTTCCATCTAATTTCTAAAAACAACTGCATAAGGCAGTAATTATAAATCTGTGTTGATGGGTTTATTATTTATGAAGATATAGTTTCATTCATATGTAATAACAGCGAATGGATGCAAGAGGGAATGTAAATGAATAGGCACAATTTTTTATGCTATTGTTACTGAGTGGGTCTTAACAGGATTACATTATAATATATTTAAATTAATAAACTTTATTTTCAGAAAAATTTGATTTACCAAAAATTTGATCAAGAAGAGAGTTTTTATTACTCCTCCCCCATAAAGTTTCCCCTTATTACTACCATCTTTCATTTATGTACTTTATTCGCTACACCTGATGAATCAATATTGATATTATTATTAATTACAGTTTATAGTTTATTTTAGGGCTCCCTCTTTGTGTTGTACAGTTCTATGGGTTTGACAAACATATAATGTCATGCATTCACTATTACAGTATCACACACAATAGTTTCACTGACCTAATATTACCTGTGCTCCGCTTATTCCTTCTCCCTTCCCTCTCCCTGAATCTCTGACAACCACTGATTTTTCTACTGTCTCTAAAGATTTTCCATTTTCAGAATATCACCTAATTGGAATTAACTGGTATTTAGCCTTTTTTTAGTCTGACTTCTTAATTTCTTCCACATCTTTTTATGGCTTGATACCTCATTTCTTTTTATAAGTAAATAATATTACATTATACAAGTGTACCACAGTATGTTTATTCATTCACCTATTGAAAGACATCTTGGTGATTTCCAATTTGGGGCCATTATAAACAAAGCTGTTATAAACATTTGTGTGCAAAAAAAGTGGAAGATAAGGTACTACTTCACAACTCATTCTGTGAGACCAATATAACTCAGATACCAAAGTCAGACCAAGACAGCACAAGAAAACTATAGACCAATTCCCTTCCCTCCCAATAAATATAGATACAAAACTCCTTAACAAAATTATAACAAACTCCATGTCAGCAACATATAAAAAATAATTATATACCATGTTTAAGTGGGGTTTATCCCAGGAATGTAAGTTTAGTTCAATATTTAAAATCTATCAGTGTAGTATGTAATACACTGTATTAGTAGAATAGAGGACCAATTTCACATGATAATCTGAATTGATACAGAAGCATTTGATAAATCCAATACTCTTCATGATAAAAAATATTTACCGAACTAGGAATAGGAGAAAACCTTCAACCTAATAAGGGATATCTTAAAAGAAAAAAAAAAAAAAATCACAGCTAATATTAGACAAAAAAAATAAATATTAAAATATTCCACTCTAAGTGCCTGCTGTTACCACTTATATTCAACATTGCATTGGAGGTTCTAGCCTGGGAAATTTGACAAGGAAAAGAAATGCAAGGCATCTGGATTGGAAAGAAAGAAGTAATTTAACCTCTATTTACAAGTGTCATACTCTTATATGTAAAAAATCCAAAAGAATCTACAAAAAAAGTCTGTTAAAGCTAATAAAAATGTTCAGCAAGTTTGTAAAACACAAGATCATTATGAAAAAAATAATTGTATTTCTATACACAAGTAAGGAGAAAGCAATTCTATATATAGTATCAAAAAATATATTAGATATAAATTTAACAAAAGAAATTCAAGACCTGTAGACTATAAAATACTATTGAATAAAATTGTAAAATACCATTACAGAAATTACAGAAAACCTAAATGAAAAGTTCACGGATTGGAAGACTTGTTAAAATGGCAATACTCCCCAACTTCATTTACAGGTTCAACATAATCATGTCAAAATCCCAGATATATTTAGTTTCCTTTTTTCAGAAATTGAAAGACTGATCATAAAATTCATATGGAAATGCAAAGCAGTCAGAATAAACAAAACAATCATGAAAAAGAAGAACAAAGTTTGAAGACTCATGTTTTTCAATTTCAGAACTTTGTATAAGTCTGTAGTAATCAAGGCTGTATGGTACTGACATAGGGATAGATATGTAGACCAATGGAATAGAATACTGAGTATACTAATAATCCATACATTATGGCAAATTGAATTTTGACAAGGGGGCCAAGAAAATTAAATAAGGAAACAATAGTTTTTCAACATATATTGCTGAAGACAATTGAATATCCACATTCAAAAGGAGGAAATTGTAATCCTCCATTACAGCATATACAAAAATTAACTCAAAATCAATCAAAGAACTAAATTTGAGAGGTAAGCTATTAAACTTTTAGAAGAAAACATCAGTGTAAATGTTTATAACCTTGGATCAGGCAATGGAGTCTTTAATATGACACCAAAAGCAAAAGTAACAACAAAAAATATAGACACATTCACCTTCATCAAATTTTAAAACTTTTATGCTTCAGAGTACAATATCAAGAAAGTGAAAACACAACTCATAGAATAGGAGAATATATTTGCAAATTACATATCTGACAAGGGTCTAGATCCAAAACATATATTAAAAAACTATTAGAACTCAACAGTAAAAACTCCGATAATTCTATTAAAAATAGCTGAAATATTTTAACAGAAAAATTTCAAAGAAGATATAAAGTGAATGATAAACATATTCAACATCATTAATCATTAGGGAAATGCAAAGTAAAACCATAGTGAGATGCCATATCACAAATACCAGGATGTTTATAATCAAAAGGACAAACAATAATAAATGTCAGCAATGTTGAGGAGAAAAATAAACTCTCAGATATTGATGGTCAAAAAGTAAAATAATGAAAATAATGCAGCCACTTTGAAAAACAGTTTGGCAGTTCCTCAGATAGTTAAACATAAAGTTACCATATGACACAGAAATTCTACTCCTACAATATATCCAATAGAATTGAAAACATATGTCCACACACAAACTAATTGAATGTTCATAGCAGCACTATTCATAAAACCCAAAAAGTGGAAACAACCCAAATGTCCATCAACTGATGAAAGGATAAATAAAATGTTGCACATCCATACAATAGAATATTACTCAATTACTCAGCAAAAACAAACAAACAAACAAACAAACAAACAAACAAACAAACAGAAAACACAAGAATGATTCATGCTACAACATGGATAAACCTTTAAAACATTATGCTAAATTTTAAGGAAGAAGTCAAATACAAACGGCCTCATATCACATGATTTTTTTTTATATGAAATGTTAAGAATAGGCAAACCCATAGATTCAGAAAGTAGATTATTGGTTCAAAGGTCTGAAGGGGTTAAAAAGTGACTGCTAATGGTTGTGGGGTTTCTTTTAGGAGCGATAAAAGTATTCTGGAATTTGATAGTTGTGACAAATGTACTAGTCTATAAATATACTAAAAATCACTGAATTGCACACTTTAAGAGAGTTAATATTTTAGTATGTGAATTATATTTCAATTTAAAAAATACTAAAGAAGTCAGCAAGAATGCTGCTGTGGGGATTTGGCGCTGAATATACCTAACCAATCACTGAAGCACTGGACTATTTTGAAGTTAACCTAATAGGAGGCAGTAAATAATGCCCAGCTGGAGGGAAATTACAGCTGAAAATAACTCCCTTCTCTTGGCTAAGCTAGCTGAGTCATTCTTCAATGAGAAAGGAGTTGATCCTCTTCCTGTACTCTACATAACTCTGCGTTTGTGTTTAAATACTAAAATATTTAATAAAACCACCATGAATTAAATGCTAAGTGACAAGACATGAATACCACTTGGTTCTATCTTTCAAATACCTCATAATCTAGAAGGTAAGGCAGAATTTGTTTAAAACATGAACATTCTATGCCCTTGCAAAACTGTGTATTTGTATCACTCTCCAATTTATAGCAAAGATCCTAAAACTGCTATGAAGTTTTAATTCGAGTTAAAGCAGGTATGCTCTTTGCATTGAGGAGTTTCAGAAATAAAATCTATCTCCAAATCTCAGAATGGAAGAGATACAGACTGTCAGAGGAATCTGGAAGTAAGTAATTTGCAGGTGGCTTGTGATCTCTATGCTGATGTAGAGAATAGAATAGTGGGGGAAAGCCTTGCCCTGAATTCTGGGGACCAAGGGCAAAATCCAATCCCCAGGAACATTTGCAAGAAAGAATGTACACAATCATCTCTAAAACAAATGACGTACCAAGCAAGCAAGGCAATAACTCAGAGATAGGACAGTAAAAAGGTGACATAGTTACTTGAATCTGCATACAAGGTCAAAATGAGCCCAGTATTAAATCTGATTCTCCTAAGCTATTAGTATTGAGCTACATGATAAATCACATCTTATTCACTATTTGTAACTCCTTCATCCGATGACAGGCTTGCCACATAGCAGGCAGTCTATAAACTATTTATTGGGTAAATAAAAGAATAAATGAAATGACCCCAGCCATGATAGTTAGAGAGACACAGGGGCAAAAAGCTAGGTCGACCAGGATACTTGACTATATGCAGCCAGGCCTTTTAATGACATTAATAGTTTTCCTGAGGTCGATAAACATAGTGTGGAAAATTATTCCTTAATTTCTGTAATTTACTACCAAGAATCAAGTTATTCAATTACCCTTCAATGTGGCCTCAGGCTTCACAGTAATTCTAGAATCATAGTTAACAAAGAGCTTCCAAACTAATGCAAGCAATCTGGTCAAGATTCTTCTTTGAATAGAACATTCTAAATGTTGCTAACCTACAAGCATAGGCTATTAAAGAATGGCATCCAAAGTTAAATTCATCTTATTATCTTATGTTAAGTTTATTTAATTTCCAACATGTTAGCAATTGTCAGTAGCCAAATATTTACTTGGGTGTTTATTGAAGTATTTCTATTCTACTGATGCTGTCATCTATATTCTGAAAACATAAGACCCATATGTTGTGATTTTGTTAAATTAGTACGTGTTAAGTACAGCCCCAGGATGTCAGATTGTGAGTCATAGTTCAACAAAGAATGCTAGGGAAAGTGAGATAGAGAAGCTTATTATTCACAGGTCCTGGACAAAGTACAGGACATGCCTTGAAGGGCTACAAGGGGAGGTAAAGGCACTGTACAGGCAGAGAGTGAACTGCAGAACCTGGGGTATATATGTTTATTAGGCTCGGCAGGTGGAGTGCTTTTGGATTGGGCAATTCAAACCAAAAAGAGCCGGGCTGGGTTTTTGTAAGCTTTTGGGGTGGGGGTAAGGGTATGTCTTATCTAAAGGGTGTACAAGGGGGTAAAAGTAGGAGGTAGAAGAGACTACTTATCATCAGGGGCTTTGCACAAGTCATCTCAGAAATGTACACTTTTTGTGACTCAGTTGGCTGTTATTTAGGACATGCACTTGAGGGAGGCTCCAATGTCAGTTCAAGGCTCCATGTAGGCTGTTTAGTCACACAAAATGGATGCCAGCAATATTACAGAGTAGTTTAGCTAAACTCTCAACACCATAGATGCTTCCTTAGTTTTGGGAGCTACCGGTACCTAAAGAGAATGAGATGATCTGTGTAGTCTTGGAATGCAGTTCATAGCTTATGTAAATTTTAGTATCAGCATAAGCTTCATACCTAGTATGTAGTTTTTTGTTTGGTTGAATCACAAGGGTTGGGGACAGTTATAATGCATTACTTGATCATTGGTAAGACACTCCTTGATATTATGATCAAACCTCTTTGACTGATTATACTGATTTCAGAAAATCCATGGAAGTTATGGCTATGGGATAAATGATATTCTGGTTTCTACTTTCTACATAATATCCATAATAAACAGGAGATAATAAAGTTGTGATTACTATTGTTCTCAGTAAGAATTTATTTCTCTAATAAAATGTTCAAAGACCAGGAAATTGCATAATTCTCTTTGATACATTAAAATAATACCTACATTGAAAATTACCATGTATACATGTATTCATTCAACAAATTTGTATTAAAGGTCTACTAAGTGGTAGAAACTTAGTGGCATATATAGGAGAGGAGAAACAGTGAGTATACTATCCAGAATTGTGTATTTTCAACAATGTTTAAGATCTTTTGAAAATTATGGATGTTAAGAAAATGGCAGAAAGATTTTGGAAGAAGTACTATATAAGAAAATACTCAACCTTTGTGTTTTTCACACAACAGTAATATTTTCTAAGACATGTAGATAAGCTAATCAATTTTTTTAAATTTATTGGGGTGACAATTGTTAGTAAAATTACATAGATTCAGGTGTACAATTCTGTATTACATCATTTCTAAATCTCATTGTGTGTTCACCACCCAGAGTCAGTTCTCCTTCCATCACCATATATTTGATCCCCCTTACCCTCATCTCCCCCACCACCCCCCTTACACTCTGGTAACCACCTAACTATTGTCTGTGTCTATGAGTTTTTGTTGCTCATTTGTCTGTGTTGTTCTTTTGTTGTTTTTGGTTTACATACCACATATCAGTGAAATCATATGGTTCTCTGCTTTTTCTGTCTGACTTATTTCGCTTAGCATCATACTCTCAAGATCCATCCATGTTGTCACAAATGTTCCTATATCATCTTTTCTTACCGCCGAAGAGTATTCTATTGTGTATCTATACCACAACTTCTTTATCCATTCATCTATCGAAGGACATTTTGGTTGTTTCCATGTCTTGACCACTGTAAACAAACATTGGAGCACACGTGTCTTTATCTATAAATGTTTTCAGATTTTTTGGGTAGATACCCAGGAGAGGTATTGCTGGGTCATATGATAATTATACTCGTAATTTTTTGAGGAATCTCCACACTGCCTTCCATAATGGCTGCACCAGTCTGCATTCCCACCAACAGTGTATGAGGGTTCCTTTTTCTCCACAGCCTCTCCAACACTTGTTACTATTTGTCTTGTTGATGATAGCCACTCTGACTGGGGTGAGGTGATATCTCATTGTGATTTTTATTTGCATTTCTGTGATGATGAGTGATATTGAACATTTTTTCATATGTCTATTTGCCATTTGTATGTCCTCTTTGGAGAAATGTCCCTTCAGGTCCTCTGCCCATTTTTCAATTGGGTTATTTTGTTGTTGTTGAGTTTCATGAGTCCCTTGTACATTTTGGATATTAGCCTCTTAGTGGAGGTACTGTTTGCAAAAACCTTCTCCCTTTCAATTGGTTGCCTCTTTATTTTGTCGATGGTTTCTTTTGCTGTGCAGAAGCTTTTAAGTTTCATAGAGTCCCATTCGTTTATTTTAGCTTTTACTTCCATTGCCTTTGGAGTCAAGTTCATAAAATGCTCTTTGAACCCAAGGTCCATAAGTTTAGTACCTATGTTTTCTTCTATGCAGTTTATTGTGTCAGGTCTTATGCTTAAGTCTTTGATCCATGTTGAATTAACTTTGGTACATGGTGATAGATAGCAGTCCAGTTTCATTCTTTTGCACGTGGCTATCCAATTCTCCCAGCACCATTTATTAAAGAGGCTGTCTTTCCTCCGTTGTATGTTTTTAGCTTCTTTGTCCAAAATTCTCTGTCCATATTTATGTGGTTTTATTTCTGGGTTCTCAATTCTCTTCCATTGGTCTAAGTGTCTGTTTTTCTGCCAATACCATGCTGTTTTGATTATTGTAGCCCTGTAGTACAAGCTAAAGTCAGGGAGTGTGATAACTCCAGTACTGTTCTTTTTTCTTAAGATTGCTTTGGCTATTCGGGGTCTTCTGTGGTTCCAAATAAATCTGATGACTTTTTGTTCTATTTATTTAAAAAATGCCATTGGGATTTTGATGGGGATTGCATTAAATCTGTATATTGCTTTCGTAATATGGCCATTTTAACTATGCTGATTCTTCCAATCCATGAGCATGGAATGTCTTTCCATTTCTTTGTGTCTTGTTCAATTTCTTTCAAAAATGTCTTATAGTTTTCAGCATATAGGTCCTTCACATCCTTGGTTAAGTTTATTCCTAGGTATTTTATTATTTTTGCTGCAATTGCAAAAGGGATTGTTTTTTGTATTTCTTTTTCTGAGATTTCATTGTTAGTATATAGGAATGCAATGGACTTTTGTATGTTGATTTTGTAGCCAGCAACTTTACTGTATTCGTTGATTGTTTCTAATAGCTTTTTGGTGGAGTCTTTAGGGTTTTCTATATATAGCATCATGTCATCTGCAAAGAGTGATAATGTAACTTCTTCATTCCCAATTTGGATGCCTTTTATTTCTTTCTCTTGCCTGATTGCTCTGGCAAGGACTTCCAACACTGTGTTGAAAACCAGAGGTGATAGGGGACAACCCTGTCATGTTCCTGAACATAGAGAAAAGGGCTTCAGTTGTTCACCATTAATAATGAGATTAGCTGAGGGCTTGTCATATATGAACTTTATTATGTGAAGTTATTTTCCTTCTATACATATTTTATTAAGTGTTTTAATCATAAATGGATGTTGCAGCTTGCCAAGTGCTTTTTCTGCATCAATTGATATAAGCATATGATTTTTGTCCTTTATTTTGTTTATGTGATGTATCACATGGATGGATTTGCGGACGTTGAACCATCCTTGTGCCCCAGGGATGAACCCCACTTGGTAGTGATGAATAATCATTTTAATGCATTGTTGTATTCGATTTGTAAGAATTTTGTTTAGGATTTTTGCATCTGTATTCATCAGAGATATTGGTCTGTAGTTTTCTTTTTTTGTGTTGTCCTCACCAGGTTTTGGTACCAGGGTAACGTTGGCCAAATAAAATGAGTTAGGGAGTACTGTCTCTTCTTCAATTTTTTGGAAGAGTTTGAGCAAGATTGGTATTAGATCCTCTTTGAATGTTTGATAGAATTCACTAGTGAAGCCATCTGGTCCTGGACTTTTGCTTTTGGGAAGGTTTTGGATGACTGATTCAATTTCGTTACTGGTGATCGGTCTGTTTAGATTTTCCAGTTCTTCTTGGTTCAACCATGGAAGGCTGTATGTTTCTAAGAACTTGTCCATTTCATCTAGGTTATTGAATTTGGTGGCATATAGTCCTTCATAGTATTCTTGGATGATCCTTTGTATTTCTTGGTGTCCATGATAATTTCCCCTTTTACGTTTCTGATTTTAATTAGTGTCTTCTCTCTTTTTATCTTAGTGAGTCTAGCCAAGGGCTTGCCAATTTTGTTAATCTTTCAAAGAACCAGCTCTTTGTCACATTAATTTTTTCTATTGTCCTTTTGTTCTGTATTTCATTTAGCTCTGCTCTGATCTTTATTATTTCCTTTCCTCTGCTGACCTTGGGTTTCACTTGGTCTTCTTTTTCTAGTTCTTTAAGGTGTAATATGAGGTTATTTATTTGGGATTTTTCTTTTTTCTTGAGATAGTCCTGTTATGATACAAATTTCCCTCTTAAAACTGCTTTTGCTGCACCCCCAAAATTTTGGTAGGATGTATTTTCATTGTCATTTCTTTCTATGTATCTTTTGATCTCTCCTCTAATTACTTCTTTAACCCAGTAGTTCTTTAAAAGTATGTTGTTTAATCTCCATGTATTTGTGTTTTTTCCTGCTTTCTTTTTGCAGATGATATCCAATTTCAAAGCCTTGTGATCAGAGAATATGCTTGGTATGATTTCAATCTTCTTAAATTTGCTGAGGCTGATTTTATGTCCCAATATATGGTCTATCCTTGAGAATGTTCCATGTACACTAGAAAAGAATGTGTAGTCTGATGTTTTAGGATGAAGTGCTCTATACATGTCAATTATGTCCATTTCATCTAATGTGTCCTTTAGGGCTGCTATTTCGTTTTTTATTTTCTGTTGAATGATCTATCCATAGCTGTCAATGATGTATTTAAGTCCCCTAGTATAATTGTGTTCTGGTCAATTTCTCCCTTTAGTTCTGTTCGTAGTTGTTTGGTATATTTCAGTGCTCCCTGATTGGGGGCATACATATTGATGACTGTTATGTCTTCTTGTTGTATAGTCCCCTTTATCATTATGGAATGTTCATCTTTGTCTCTTGATATCTTTTTCACCCTGAAGTCTGTTTCATCTGATACCGTTATGGCTACACCTGATTTTCTCTGGGTACCATTTGCTTGGAGTGTCAATTTCCACCCTTTCTTTCCCTTTGAGTCTATGCTTGTCCTTGTAGCTGAGATGTGTCTCTTGGAGACAACATATGGTTGGGTTTACTTTTTTGATCCAATCTGCTACTGTGTGCCTTTTTATTGGTGAGTTCAGTCCATTTACATTTAGGATGATTATTGATATGTGAGGATTTCCTGTCATTCTATCTTTAGTTTTCTGGTAAGGCTGTGTCTCCATTGTTTCTTTGCCTTTTTGTTGTTGTCTATTATTTCTGTGTGGTGGTATTCTATGATGTTTCCCTCTGTTTCTTCTTTTATTACAATATATATTTCAGTTCTGGATTTTTTTTGAGTGGTTACCCTTAAGTTTATGTAAAAGAAAGTTTGATATTTAGAGTATTCCATTTTCTTCAGCACGCTTACTTTCTCCCTTCCCATATTACAGTTCAGGCCTTTACTCTCCCCCTTTTTATGTTTCGGTTTACAAAAATTGTCCCTGTTGATGGTGGTCGAATAGCCTCCTCTAGTGTTTCTTGTAGTGCAGGTCATGTATTAGAAAATTCCCTCAGCTTCTATATATCTGGAAAGGTCTTTATTCTTCCTTCATAGCTAAAGGATATCTTTGCTGGATATATTATTCTTGGCTCATAATTTCTCTTTCAATAGTTTGAATATTTGGTTCCACTCCCACCTGGCTTGTAGAATTTCTGTTGAAACAGCTGATGATAATCTAATGGGCTTTCCTTTGTAAGTTACCGTCTTCTTTTCCCTGGATGCCTTGAGGATTCTTTCTTTGCCGTTGATTTTAAACAGCTTCAATACAATGTGCCTTGGAGAAGGCCTGTTGGGATTACGGTAATGAGGTGTTCTATTTGCTTCTTGGATTTGAGGGTCCAATTCTATCCACAAGTTTGGGAAGTTCTCATCAACAATTCGTTTGAATATATTCTCTGTTCCCTTCTCTCTTTCTTCTCCTTCTGGTATACCCATTATTTTTATATTGCTCTTTCTGATGGAGTCAGAAATTTCTTGTAGAGTTCTTTCATTTCTTTTAAGTCTCAAGTCTCTTTCTTCTTCCATCTGTGTAATTTCCAGGTTTCTATCTTCGATGTCACTGATTCTTTCCTCCATCTGGTCAACTCTACTACCTAAGCTGGTTATTTTATTCTTAGTTTCTTCTATTGAGTTCTTAATCTCCGGAAATTCTGTTTGGTTCTTTTTTAAAATTTCAATCTCTTTCGTAAAATGCTCATGTTGTTCTTTGATTGTGTTTCTGAGTTCATTAAACTGCCTTTCTGTGTCTTCTTGCATTTTGTTGAGTTTTTTCAGAACTGCAATCTTGAATTCTCTGTCATTTAAGTCACATATTTCCATATCTTTAAGCTCCTTTTCTGGAGACTTTTCACTTTCTTTCTGAGCTGTCTTGTTGCCTTGGTTATTCATGGCAATTACTGATTTATTATTTCTCTTCCTAGACATCTACAGGAGTGACTTCTGCAACAGGTTGATATGAAGAGGTCTTTCTTTTGTATTCCAGTACTTGTTGGTAGAATGTTTAATTTTCTCTCTGACTGCAGCCTTTTTTTCCCTCTCTCACACGGTAGTGCTATGTTTTCTCTGCACTATTCCAGCTTCTCACACAATGGGGGGATTCCCTGGGAGACGGGCTTCTCCTCTGTTAATACTTTGCCTGGGTCACAGGGTGCAGTGTCCGTGTGGGTATGTGGAGAGCTTTTGAATTTCCAAAGCTCTTCCTGCACCAGATTCAGAGCCCATTTATTTCAGCAGTTCTGTTTACTCCTGCATGGATGCACCCAGACAGGTGGGGCCAGGGCGGGGTGAGTTGTGAGAGGTGGCCCAAAGCAATGTAGGTGTCCACCACCACAGCCGGTTCTGCTTCCACATCTCCTTCCCCTTTGCCGGAACTAGTTGGGCTGTGAATCTGTGTCTGCGGTCCACAGTTCTCAGAATAGCAAATATTCTGTTCTTTTGATGATGATACTGCTACTGTTCTGCTTCTAGCACTGGGCAGGTGGGGGCATGGCGAGCTCTGGGAGGGTAGGAAGGGGGCAGCTAGTCTCAGTGCCTAAGGCTTCCGTTCTCTGCTGGGCAGTGAGGGCTTACAGCACTGTTTTCAGCCTTCTTCCCTCAGTCTTTTCTCCGAGGTCTCTGCCGTGAGCATTGGGTTCAGCCGTTTTATATGCTGTCCCCTCAGCCCTGTGGGCCATAAACGGAGCCCTAGCAGTCTGAGTTCTTCCCTCTCCCGTAGCTGCGGTTGTTCCGGGATGCCACGAGCTCAGAGCACTGAGCTAGGGCTGCGTCCTGGACCTGCCCAGCTCTGTCTCCGCAATTCTCCCTTTCCTCCTCCCCCTGCTTGCGCATTTCGCCCACCTTTAGGTGAATTTAGTAGTGGGCCTCTTCGTCTTGCCTGTCTGCTGTGCAGGGAGTCCTTTGTGGAGTTATTGTTGTTCAATTAGTTGTAAATTCCAGGGGAGCTTTACAGAGGCTCACATCATGCCGCCATTTTGATGACATAGTGATAATCAAATTTTAATATATATATTTTTAATGTCTTACTCCCTGACCAATCAACATTGTGAGACACTTACACACTGCTGCCCCGTCCTTCCCTAGGCTTGCTGTTCCTTATGTTAGAACCTGGGTGATAGCTTTTGTTGATGTAAGAAATGTCCAAACCTGTTGAGAATTTTAATGAGTTTATTTGAGCCAAACTGAGGACAGTTGCCAGGAAGCAAAACCTCAATGGATTGAGAAAATTCTCTGGAGAATGACAGTTTTGCAGCTTATTTTATACAGTAGAATCAAAGGAGAGGACTTAAGGAGTTTTATGTGAAATACACTGGTGGTAGATTAAGGGAGCAGGCGAAAGCAAAGTATGGAAAACTTTTGGATTGGATAAAAAGTAAAACAGAGAGACACATACTTATTTTACATTGGTGGGTATAGTATAGTTAATAATTAACATTTACAGCACATAGAGATGCTTTTCAAACAGGGTGAAAATGAAGGGTTCTGTGGTCTTGTGCTTTGGTGTGGTGGATTGTCCTTTGAGTGGTCTGGAAGAAGGGATTGGTCTGATATTCTAAGGATATGTTATCTTAAATGCAGAAAGATAATAGACAGGCTTAGTTGAGGTAAAAACTGACCTTTGTCAAGAGACTACAGGCCCAGGATGTGACTACCTGCTGTGACCCTATTTTAGTTAGGAATTTTTATGTTCAGACCATCCTATGTGGTTAATTTTAGTCTCTGAGTTTGTAGGGCCCATCATGCTTGCCACCCCTGAGATTATCTGGTTTAGTATGTGGCCCCTTTTTTGTCCACACTTTCAAGAGCTTTTCCTATATCTGTGCTCAAAAGTAAGAGCTATAAATACAGGAACAATTTTTTATGATATGGCATGTTAGTTGAGGTATAACCATCTGTTACAAGGGCACTAATCAAGTTTTATTTTTGCATTATCTGTCCATTAACACATTCCCTCCAGAATCCCTTCAAACAGAAATAACTCCAAGGCAGTTTATGAGGAAATATGTGTATTTTATGCTATAAATATATAGCACCATGAATACAGTACAAACCAATAAAAATCTTGAATACACTAATGGTTTACTACTTAAAGGAAGTTTTCAGTGAATCCTTTTGCAAAAATAAAAATTTCTGACATTTAGTCTTGTACATAAATACGGATTTTCTTATATTATATTTGTTTAATATGATATGTTCTCACAACTTAAGGTCTCCAAACTTTTTGAATCTATTTACTGTTATTACATAATGAAGCATCAAGTACATGGTGAAAGAATTCTGGACTAAAAGTCAGGAGTTCAAAATTATGTGAACTTGAGCATGTTTTTTGTTCCACCAGACCTAGTCTATGATGGTTAATTTTATGTGTAAAATTGACTGGGCTAAGTAAGAGATTCCCAGACAGCTGGTAAAACATTATTTCTGGGTAAGTCTGTGAGGGTCTTTCTGAAGATATTAGTATTTGAATTGGTAGAATGAACCCTCCCAATATGGGTGAGCATTGTCCAATTCCTTGAGGGTCAAAATATAACAAAAAAGGTGGAAAAAGATTGAATTCCTCCTCTGTCTGTACTGGGATGTCCGTCTTCTCCCTCTGTCATTGGTGCTCTTCTGGCCTTACTCAGACAGGGACTTATACATCTACCCCTCCCAGTTCTCTGGCCTCCAGATTCAGACTGAGTCACACCACTTGCTCTCCTGATCCCCAGCTTGCAGAGGGCAAGCTGTGGGACTCCTTTAGCCTCCATAACTGCATTAACAGATTCTTATAATAATCTCATTCTCTCATCCAGCAGGATACATACATATATATATATATATATATACATATATATATATATATATATATATATATATATACATATATATATATATATATTATATATTATACATATTATATTTATATGTGTACTACATATAATATATTAAATATATAAATATATATGTATATATAAATATATATATGTTTGTTTATGTGTATGTATATTATGTGTATATATTGGTTCTGTTTTTCTAGAAAACCCTAATATTCAATCCAAAGGAATTGTGCTAGATGCATGCTCAAGTTCCTTTTGTTGAAAAAATTTCATGGTATGCCATGATGCAACAACTACTCCTTTTATGTTTGAAGCTTCCTTTATCTTTGCACCTACAGCACAAAGGTGGAATTTTCTAAAATTAATCATCTAGTGACTTGTTGATGTGATGTAAGCTATTTGTAGGATATATTTCTAGTCTCTGTCACATCTGTAGTTCTAAATAGAGTTTTTTGAGTGTTCAGATATTCAGAGGGCTTCAATAGTATAAAGGTTATGCAGTGTTACCTGAACTGTAATTTACTGATCAATATTCCAGCCTGCTATTTGAGGATTTCACAATGACCCTAAGCTTATTGTCTGTAATGCCATTATAAGTGATTGCAGGACCAAAGTTTAACTTGAAAGGTAAACATATTCTCTTTTAAACAGAAGGCAATGTTATATTCTAATTGTTGGGACATCTATCATGTTTGCTATGCTTTTGGATTGCTTTTACATCTTTATGTTGAAAAATCTGTCCAGCAATGGCCCAGTGGAATATAAAGTCTACACAGAAACTTGAAAGTTCAGATGTACATTAAGGATACTATAGCAATAACCCTGATGTAGATTTATAGCCTCATTTAATTATAAGAACATTTACATAAGACAGTTTTTCAAGGATTATGAACAGGCCAATTATGTGAGAAGCTATTGCAAAAAATAACTCTACATGGATCCGGACAATTACCTGATTCATATCAACGGAGGTAGAATGGAATAGTATTAGAAGACACAGTGTGATAATTATTTGCACTGAAATCATATAGTTCTTCTCCCTCTGCTCTAAAGATCACCATCATTGTCCATTTATCTCAACATGAATATCAGTTTTCCCCCAAATATCTATGCATTTAAGATTTAATAATTGTACTATTTTTCAGTATTTACATTCCTGTGTTTGCACTATGTGAAAATGCTTGCTGCTCTCAGAATTCCCTCCATGCTTTCCCTGCCTAGAAGCTTCTACTGTCTCCACATCCCACACAAATACCAACTTTTCTTACTTCTCCGTCCCTATCTGCAAATAGGATATACTTATTCTTCTCTTCCTCCTTTCTTCTCATTATAGAAGTGAAATCAGAGCATTTGTAGTATCTTACTGAACTTATTGGGTGCCTGCCTTCCTTTTTATAATGGGAGACTCCCAATCCAGAAAAAGAATTGTGCTGTCTTTCTTAGTACCCCAAGCCTAGGTCAAAGTTGGCACGTGGCAGGCACTCAATGAATCTCATTATTCTATAAACGGAAGAACTGAGGCTCAGGGAGAAATTAAGTAGCTTGTCTAAAGCCATTCAGCTTATTTGCTGGTACAACTACAAGCCCCATTCTTGTAAGTTTATCAATCTTTCCATAGAACTACACCACATAGGGCAATGCAGTTAGTCAATGTACATTCCTGCTACTTCACATATTCCTTTGTCTTCTATCTTTAAAATGACATCCTGAACATACTTGCTCCTTAAAATTCTGAAAACCAAAACTTAAAATCATCTGTAAATATACCACCTTTGCCTCTACTCTCTGGTTTGCTTGTTCTGCACACTTTGAAATCTTGACTACGCCCTCAGAGCAAAGAATCTTCCTATTCTAATTGCCTGAGTGTCTACCCCACAGCTGTTAGCTATATAATCCCAAAGTGGTCAGAAAGCAAAATTTAACTTACCACATATTTTATCTTTATTGATACACAGTGTGATTATACCTCTGAAGATGTAATGCTCCAGAAATATTAGGTATGTTCATATGAGATCCATGAGCCATTTCAGATGATAAAAAAAAAAGTACCACTTTATGGAATTTGAACCAGTCAATTAACTTTGCATTGCATTAAACTACTAGGTTAGGATTTTTAATTGAATGGGCTTAAACTTTTTTAGTGGCTATTTCTCCCTTTCTATACTAAAATCTTACCCTTCCTGCCTCTGAGTACACAAACACATATGTACACATGCAAACACTCCGCTTAATTAAAACAAGAAAGTCTGTTCACTTAATTAGTTAGTGTGAATAAAACACCCTTTGGAAAAGAATGCTATCAACTTTTGCCACTTTAGAAAAGCTATTTAACAAATAATAGTGAATCTCTGACTCTCTTCGGCTCTCTATAAATTGTGTTCAGAAATGCACCAACATAGACATGCATACACACTGCAGATGCCACAACAGGATTTTTAAACGAGTTCATATATATAATCAGAAAACTTTGTCATTTGCAGGAAAATAAAAACTAGTAAAGTCTCTTGACTTTTCTTTTTAAATTTTCTCTGTAGTTTAATAATAAAACCTACTGAGCACTGAGCATCAGACATGCTTCTAAATACCTTGCATGAACTATTTCATGTCAATGCTCACAACAGCATTATAAGAGTGCTATCTTTGCCTCCACATGCAGATGAGAAAAGCACATATAGATTAAGTAATTTGGCCAAGTTTTCATAGCTAGTACACGGTCGAGCTAGGATTTGCATCCAGAGAATCTTGACTTCAAAGTCTATGCACATAATCATTGAACTATAAAAATCATATGACTCAAAACAAATGTAAACTGTGTATTTTATTTGAAAACACATTTGTCCAGCTACTGTCAGATATCTGTGAATACTCTAGATACCTGTTACTGTTCAAAAGTAAATATTTATGGTATTTATAATTCTATTGGATATTATATAACATCTAAAATAAATCTTTAGTCTGTAATATGTTGATTTACACATGCTCATCTGTACTAAGGTAAACTTCTTCCTAAAATGACTTAAACATTCTTTCTTATTGCTCATTTGTTTGGTTTATGTTAAGGAACCCATATATATATATAATAAAAATAAAATAAATATAAATATATATATATATATATATATATATATATATATATATATATATATTTATATTTATTTTATTTTTTTTGTATTTTCTCAATATTTTAATACTATGAAAGTTTAGGAACCTCCCCCAAATCAGGAAATTCATAGACTAAATATCTGATAAAACAAAATAGGTTACAGAGACGCCGTTAGCTGAAGCCATATTTTAAATTTGTTAGAACCGCCCTTGGGAATTTATCAGCTAGTTTATTATTCAAGGCTCAAGCAGAATAGTGACCTGACTTTCTAGTTTATCATACATTAACAACACAAAGTAGAAAGAAACAAACGAGTAAAGTAAAAGTGACCACTTAATACAAAAGAAGAAAACTTGCATAAATAAAAAATGACATGCATTTTTGTTATTACAATGTTTAATGACATATACGACCCGCATTATCAATAAAGAGCTAAAACGCATTCAATCTCAGTCATTTAGAAAGGAATAATATAATACATTGTACAAAATAATATATATCCAAAGTTTTTGAAATTAAAAAAAATTTTTTTCAAGTCAATTTAACTGCTAATGTGGAAATGCTGTAAAAGTAGAATGCTTCCCAAATTTCCTGGCAATACAAATACTGAAGGGTAGAAAAACAGAAGGCTGGGAAATGATAGAAGACAAGATGAAAAAGAAAGAAAATTAAAAGTAAGAAAACGGAGTGGAAATTTCTGAGAAAGGAGAAGAGAATACAATGAATCAAAAATAAAAAAAAATAGTGAGAGTGGAGAGGAGGTACTAGCTTTAGGAAAAGTTAATTCTAACATTCTCACTTGGACTATTTACAATTCCATTTTGGGTGGGCTTAAACAAATGGCAAATGTCAATTAAATAACCTTGAATATTATTAGTTTAGATCTAATAAGGTCAGAGAAATAGTGAACTTATCTTGATTTTTGCTTGTTTTAAAAATTCATATTAATATACAAGGGTCACTTAGACATATATCAATGTGGCTTTCTCATATGCATTTTAGTGTGCATAACCTTCTTTGTTACCCAACGTCACCTGTCTGAGTGTGAGGAAGATGAACTTAATGTTTTTTAAACTGTACTGCAAATAATAACAATAGTAATAACAAACACATTTATAATATTTCTTGAAGCTACTCTGTGCCATGCACTGTGTTTAATGCTTTGCATGTGAAATGGATACTACAGGCTGGTTTATTCAATACCCACTTTAGCTTCCTTCTTGTTTGCTTTCTTGTATGCCAAGATATTAAAAATTACCTTTTTCAGAGTCTCTTGTAGTCAAGATTCCAGATACGATTTAGCATCTATCCATCATATGTTCTTACATGTGATTTGAATTTGGAATTGTGCAAAGGGGGAAGAGATGCAGCGTATGAAGCTCCATTTTGTTGATGTCAGCAGCTATATGGTCTTATGTTTAGTGACCACTTGATTTGGAATCCCTTTTTGTAATACTAGCCGTTTCCTGACTGTAGCACAGGAGGATAATTTTGGGGTAACAAATATCCATATTTTGAGCCCTGCAGCTCAATTCTACAGTCTGATTCTGAAGATTAAGAGTTGTTTTGAAGCTTGGCCTGAAGCCAGCTCTTTCAATGATATTTTTAGCATGTAAATATCTGGCAACGAATAATTTATTTTGTAGGTTTGGAAAAGTTGTTTGTGTTGTCTGCAGCTAATCCCTATCCAAATATATCATATGAGAAAGAAAGGGTTAAGATGTATTCTCTGACAACCAAAGTAGGATTTTCAAGTTCATAGCAAAACAGTAGGCTTGAAAGTCAGACTTTATGAAGAAAGCAGATGATGTTCAAGTTTATTTAGCTCTCTAATGTAATGATGGGGTTTAGTATATGCTACCCCAATGTATGGCCCCTTTGGTATGTTGAAAATCTTAAGCTGAAGGAGTTTGAGAAGCAGGAAGTTTGCTCTGCTATCCTCCCACTTGCCCTTCCTCCTTGAAGCAGGAGATAAATCTCCCATGTGAAAGGTATGAAAGGGTTCAGAATGAACATCTCCCAAATATGACACTTTGGCATGTGGATTGTTTTGAGTTGAAAGCAATCAAGACCCAGTCAACTCAAGATAAAGTTTTACCTCTCCCTTATTACCTAAAATAATTTAGATAAAGGGCCTGGCTCAGAAAGAGCTATAAGCAGAAATAACTTTTTGTGTGAAGGGCCTATATGTATGGCAGGAGAAATACCTAATTACCAAACATCTGCTCTTGCTATCATCCAATCTTCCTTCCTCTTTGAAGCCCCAGACCCCTATCCCATTCTTTTGCTCAGAATGGCATATAAGCTTCAGCTGCGTGACCTGTCCTGGGTCTCATTGTCTTTGCAGGACTCCTGTTTGTAGGTGAATTTGTTTTTCTCCTGTTAATCTGTCTATCTTAATTTAATTAATAGACCAGCCAAAAGAACCTATAAGGATAGAGGAAAAAAAAGATTTCTTTTCCTACAGTACAAGGGAAGGAGGAGGACAATCTTAATATCAGAGACCAGGACTTTGGAGCTGAGAAATCTGTACAAATCTTTTTAAATAATGCTTATCTTCCTAGTTACTTCTTTACCATTTACTATCCCTAACCCAAACTCCTTTGTCATGTTAATTTTTTTACAAATTTATTATTTCTTTGTCTACAAGGTATAAAAGTTTCTTGTTCGGGTCACTACTTTAGGTCTTTATTCTCTTGAGAAGGCTTCCATATATATGAAAAAATTAAATATATATATGTATTTATATATATATATATATATATATGTATACACACACACACACACACACACACACATATATATATATATATATATATATATATATATATACACACACACATATGTATATACACACATATATATATATGCTTTTCTCCTGTTAATCTGTAATTCTCAGCTTAATTCTCAGACCCAGCCAGGGATCCTAACACTTTATCCTTCTCTCTAGCAGACTAGACTATTTCTGGATAGACAGAAAAAGAATAGGTATTGAAGAAGGGAAGAATCTAGTGTCTACAACAATGCTATAATGGATGGGGAAAGAAAGAAAATACAAGTAAGATAGACAGAGGTTGAAATGTATGTGTGATCTCCTGTCTCCATGTTTAGTGCCAGAATGGAGAGGTAGGTAAAATCATAAAATGTAAAGGCAGAGTCTTTGCCTCACTTCACATTTGGAATTCTGGAAGAAAAGTCCCTTGAAGGCTGCCTTATAATAGAATCTTGGGAGTAGTCATATCAATGGGAGTCTTAATGAAAAGCTAATTAAACTAGAAGGAGGCAAGAGTGTTGTTTTCCTGAGCACATGTGATGTTGGGATTTATAATAAATGTGTATTTGGTTTTTGCCCTTGTTTCTTGCAGAGCTCTTAAAAGCTGTGGAATTTCTTAAGTGATAAGAGCAGTAAAAATATATTTTTCAATTCAACAAGCACCTTTCAACCACAGTTCAGTTTATGTTTAATGAGGTGATTTTTGGAATGCCCTTAAAGATGGGGGCTGGTTGCCAGGGGTACCAAACACATGATTAGAAGGTTGGGACTTTAGGCATCATCTGCCACCATCAACATCCAGGATGGGGAGAGAGGCTGGAGGTTAAACCAACCACCAATGACCAATAATTTAATCAGCCATGCCTATATAAAAAAGCCTCATTAATGACCCAAAAGGACAGGGCTATGACAGCTTCTGGATTAGTGAATACATGGAAGTCCAAGGAGAATAGTACACCTTGAGACAGCATGGAAGCTCTTTGCCACTTCTCCCATACTTTGTACCTAAGTTATGTATCCTTTTATTATTAACCAGTAATCTAGTAAGTAAAATGTTTTCCTGAGTTCTCTGAACTGCTCTAGCAAATAATGAAACCCAAGGTTGGGGATAAGAGAACCTCTAATTTATACTTGTCAGTCAGAAGTGTAGGTAACAACCTAGACTTGGTGATTAGCATCTGAGGTGTGTGTGTGTGTGTGTGTGAGAGAGAGAGAGAGAGAGAGAGAGAGAGAGAGAGAGAGAGAGAGAGAGAGAGAGAGAGAGAGAGAGTAGGTTTTGTAGGACTGAGCCTTTAACCCATGGAATTTGACGTTGTCTCACGGTACGTAGTATCGGAATTGAGTTATTGAGTTGAATTTTAGAACACTCAGCTGGTGTTCTCAAAGTCTGGAATTGCTGAGAGTGGGATAAACTACCACACATATGGTGATCAGAAATGAGTGAGAATAGAGGAGATACACAGAAGAGTATTTTCCTTTTACAACATCTCTTAAGTCCTGCATGGTATAGATGAGACCCAAATGTTCCTGTGTGTCATAAAATGGGATTGAATAAGAGAACTGGGCTAAGAGCCAAGAGGCATGCTATGAGGGCTAGCAAAGCATGGGGTGAGACTAGCAGAACCTGCGGTATGGACTGATTAAGCTAAGCCCAAAGAAGGAACACGGCAGGTGTTCAAAAAAATTTCACATCCAATGAGGTTCAAAATGAAACTAATCAGCCTGCAGCACAACAGTGTCCTAACCCTAATAAATAGCACATCAAAAATTAGGGAGGCTAGGAGCACAATCATGTCAGTATCTGTCATCAGTGATATTTGATTTTGATCATGGATGGTAAATTCAGATCTCAGATGTTCCCAGTCCAGATAATAGCCCAGACCAAAGGAGAAACGACGATTCAAAGAACACAAGATGTCATCCAGGGACCTGTTTCCTTCTGACCCCAACAAAATCATGAAACAGACACACACCAATGGAATACACCCAGACATAACTGGAGAAAAACAAAAGAGGAAAAAGAAAGCGAAAAGACTGATCATTTCATATAAAGAGAATGAGGAATTTTCCAAAGGTATTGTTAAATATATAGCCGGATTGCACTAAAATTTCAATATTGATTTTTCTTACTTTTTCTTGCTCATTCTAATGGGATGCAATACTGAGGGAAGATAAATAAAGAAACTGTATGTCCTTTTACTATTAGAGTATAGCACAGATTTATAACTATGTTAAATTAGAATATCAAAAATTAACTGACTTGCAAAGGATTATTGTATTATGACAGAATAAGATTGACTCGAAAGCTTTAGTGACCACAAAAAATGAAAGCAAAAATTACAAGAAAGAATCTTGAATTCTAGGATCTCTTTAAAAGCACAAAATGATTACAGCCATAGTTATACTTTTATAGATTCCCAGTTTTTCTAAAAAACATAACTAAACAATTTATTCAAATTGGTTAATAGTGTCTTTGTCATACACTTTAAATCTTTGTGAAGTCATCACAAAATCACTCTAATTAAGGTATTTTGTGTTTTTAGGATAAAATACAGAAAATTTTACTGTCCCACTTCACTTATTCCCACACGGAAGTTTGCATGTTCCCTATAGGGGAATTGTTGAATAAGTACAAAAAATTAAACAGGTAAACAAGCAAACTGTGCTAAATATTTGGTCTACATGTTGTTAAGCATCCATACACAAGAAAAATCCAACCTAAAATCTGTATTCTCCCAAACATGCAGCTATTTGACACGTGGCAGATAATAGCCTTAACTTTTCATATAGTTCAATGTTTAATAATCATAATAAATAGAGATTCAGAAGGAAAATGTGTTGTCTGTGTGTGTTGATGGGGAAAGAAAGTGAAGGGAAGATGGTGATTTGTTTTATTCTAACTATGTGAGCAAAAATTGTTAAATTCCTGAGGCACTCTCTTCTTATTTTTAAATTGGGGGTAAAGTATTCAATTTTTTTAACTCCTCTCACAATTTTGTTTTTTGAGAAATGTGATCACATTTGAAAATATCATGAAATCATTTTGCAATATTCAGGTCACTATATAAGTAGAAAGTATTATTGTTTTTAAATATTTATTGTTATTTAATCCAAATTGTAATTAATTTTTAAATATGGAAACAATAAATGTGAATATGCACTATTCAACTGCATAAGCTATCTTCTTTCAAGTTTCATTATTGCTCTAATATTCACTTCTAAGAGCTTTATAGTTTTGTGTTTTATATTTAAGTCCATGATCCACTTAATTTTATTGAGGAGTATAAGGTCTGTGTCAAGATTCTTTTTTCTCTTTTTTTTTCTTTTTGCACACAGATGTCCAGTGGTTCTGGAACGCTTTTTTGAAGAGAGTATCTGTGTTCCGTTAAATTGCTTTTGCTCCTTTGTTAGAGATCAGTTGACTATATTTTGGGGTTGTATTTCTGGGATTTCTAGTCTGTTCCACTTTTTGGTTTATTTATTCTTTCACCATACCCCACTCTCTGGATTACTGTAGCTTTAAAGTAAGTCATAAAGTCAGGTAGAAAAGAACTGATGTCTTGACAATATTGAATCTTTCTATCCATGAACATAAAAATCTCTCCATTATTTAGTTATTCTTTGATTATTTTCATCACAGTTTTCTAGTTTTCCTCATACAGCTCTTATACATATTTTGTTAGATTTCAATTTTTTGGTGTGCTAATGTAAATGGCATTGTGTTTTTAATTTCCAGTTTTACCTGATCATTGCTGATATATATGGAACAAATCAAATTTTGAACGTCAAACTTGTACCCTGCAACCTTGCTATAGGTTATTATGTAACACAGCAGTATTTTTGGTCATTTCTTTTGTATTTTCCATATAGATGATCATGTCATCTGTGAACAAATACAGTTTTATTTCTTCTTCCCAATCTGTGTTCCCTTTTGTTTTCTCTGCTTTTGTTATTTATTGCATTATCTAGAACTTCCGGTACGATTTCAATAGGAATGGTGAGAAGGACATCCTTGTCTTACTACTGATCTTAGTGAAAAAATTCAAGTTTCTCACCATTAAGTTTAATGTTAGCTGTAGGTTTTTTGTTGTTGTTGGATTAGCTATAGGTTTTTTTCTCTTGTTGTTGATATTCTTTATCCATTTGAAGACTTTCCCCCCAATCCTAGTTTACTAAGAGTTCTTATAATGAACGGATGTTGGGTTTTGTCAAATGCTTTTTCTGCATCTGTTGATATCATTATGTGATTTTTTTTTTTGGCCTATCAATGTGATGAATTACATCCATTGATTTTTTGAATGTTAAAACAGCCTTGCATACCTAGAATAATTCCACTTTGTGATGTGTAATTCTTTTCATACATTGGATTTGATTTGCTAATATTTTATTGAGAATATTTGTGTCTATCTTCATGAGAGATATTGGTGTATAGTTTTCTTTCCTTGTAATGTCTTTGTTTAGTTTTGGTATTAGGGTAATGCTGACCTTATAAAACAAATTAGAAAGTATTCCCTCTGGTTCTATCCTCTGAAAGAAATGATAGAGAATTAACATAATTTCACCCTTGAATTGTAAAATTAGGTAGAATTCACCAGTGAACCCATTTGGGCATGGTTTGGAAGGTTATTAATATGGAAAGTTACTAATCATTTATTTAATTTCTTTAATAGACATAACCTATTCAGATTGTTTATTTTTTTTTTTCTTGTGTGAGTTTTGGCAGCTTGTATCTTTCAACGAATTGGCCTATTTTATACAGCTTATCAAATTTGTGGGCATCAAGTTGTTCAGAGTATTTTATCCTTTATTATCATTTTACTGTCCATAAGATCTTTACTGATGTCCTCTCTTTCATTTCTGATATTAGTAATTTGTGTCTTCCCTCTTTTTTTCTAAGCCTTGTTTCTGGCTTATCTATTTTACTCATGTTTTCAAAGAACCAGCTTTTAGTTTTACTGATTTCATTGATTACTTCAATTTCATTGTATTCTGTTCTAATTATTACTATTTATTTTCTTCTGCTTATTTTGGATTTAATATGTTCTTTTTTATAATTTCCTATAAAATAACCTAGACTATTGATTTTATTTGTTTGCATATATATACAAACATACATACATATACATACATACATATATACACATATATATATGTGTGTATATATATGTGTGTGTATATATATATATATATATATATATATATATATATATATATTATAAATTGCCCTCTAAGTACTGCTGTTACTGCATCCCACAAATTTTGATATGTTGTATTTTCATCTCATCTAGTTTAAAATATCACCTCTTGAGATTTCTTCTTTGCCTCATTTGTTATTGAGAAATATAAATTTTGGCATATTTCAGTTATCTTTCTGTTATTAGTTTAATTCCACTGTAGTTATATGTAGTTTAATTCCACTGTACTCTGAAAGCAACCGCTGTAATATTTTCTTTAAATTTCTAAAGGTGTGTTTTATAACCCAGAATGTGGTCTAATTTGGTGAATGTTATATATGAATTTTATTAAGATTGTGTATTCTATCATGTTGGATGAAGTAGTCTGTAGATGACAATTACATCTTGTTGATTGATAATGTTGTTAAGATCAACTATGTCCTTACTGATTTTCTGCCTTCTGGATCTGTTTATTTCTGATAGAGGTCGGAAGCTTCCAACTATGATAGTCGATTCATCTATTTCTTCTTGCAGTTATATTAGTTGTTGCCTTATATATTTTGACATTTATTGTTTGACACACACACACGTGTGTGTGTGTGCGTGTATAATCCTTAATATATATATTAAGGATTCTTACGTCTTCTTGGAGACTTGACTCTTTATCATTGTCATGTCTTTCTTTATCCCTGATGACTTTCCTTATTTTGAAATCTACTCTGCCTACAATTAATAAATCTACTCTGGTTTTCTTTTTATTAATTGTAGCATGGTAATTTTTCTATATTAACTTTTAATCTATTTATGTTTTTATATTTAAAGTGGGTTTCTTGTAGACAACATATGCTTGGGTCTTGCTTTTGATCCTGTGGCAATCTCTGTCTTTAACTGGTATATTTAGACGATTTGACATTCAAGTAATTATTGATATTTTTGGGCTTATATCTACAATATTTGTTACTATGTTCTATTGTTAGCCTTTGTTTTTTTTTGTTTAATTTTTTTGTCTTCAATTTTTTTTTAGTTGAGAATTTTATGTGATTCAATTTTGTGTCCTTAGTATATCAGTTACACTTTTATTGATTTTTTTTTTCCTTTTTTCAGTGGTTGCCCTAGAGTGTGAAACATACATGTACAAGTAGTCCACATTCATTTCAAATAACATTATGTCACTTCATGGGTAATACAAGTATCTTATGATAACAAAATAATCTTAATTCCTTCCTTCTGTCCCTTATATCACAGCAGTCATTCATTTCACTTAAGTATAAGCATACATAGCATACGAGGTTGGACAATTAAGTTTGCAAACTTGTTGCAATGATGTTGCTAACCTTTTTTGATATCAGAGGGATTATTTATTATGAATTTTTACCAAATGGAAAAACAGTTAACCAAGTTTACTATTTGGAAATGCTGAAATGCTGCATGAAAAAGTTAGATAACCTGAACTTTTTGCCAACAGTTCATGGCTCTTGAGTCATAACAATGCACCAGCTCACATGGCACTATCTGTGAGGGAGTTTTTAGCCAGTAAACAAATAACTGTATTGAAATACTCTTCCTACTCACCTGATCTGGCCGCCAATGACTTCTTTCTTTAGCCAAAGATAAAGAAAATATTGAAAGGAAGACATTTTGGTGACATTCAGGACATCAAGGGTAATACAATGACAGCTCTGATGGCCATTCCAGATAAAGAGTTTCAAAATTGCTTTGAATGGTGGACTAGGTGCTGGCATTGGTGCAAAGCTTCCCAAAGGGAGTACTTCGAAGGTGATGGTAGTGATATTCAGCATTGAGGTATGTAGAACTTTTTCTAGGATGAGTTCACGAATTTAATTGTCCAACCTCATATGTACACACATAAGATATATATAGCACATACAATAGAATATATTTCTGTAATATTTACTTTGTACTACTCTGTTAGATCAAGAAGAAAATTAAAACTTTTAATTTTCCTTCACATAGTTAGTCAGTGGTCATCTTTTCTTTATTTAGATCCTAATTTTTCATCTATATTATTTTCCTTCTCTCTAAAAGACTTATTTTAATATATTTTTTTATGGGTTACGTCTACTGATAACAATTTCCTTTAATATTTGTCTGTGAAAGGTTTTTTTTTTCCATCTTCACTTTTGAGGGATAATTTTGCAGGGTACATAATTCTAGATTTTTTTTTCTTTTTTCTTTCTTTCAACAGTAAATGTTTCACTCCACTCTATATCTCTTTGGATAGTTTCTAAGAAAAACTCTGAAGTAATTCTTATCTGTTCTTTATAGCTGAGGTGTACTTTTTCCTCTTTCTTCTTTCAGAATTTTTGGTTTATCTTTGATTTTTTGTTGTTTGAAAATCATATGCCTAGGTGTAACTCTAGGTTTTTGTTTTTGTTTGTTTGTTTGTTTTGTTTTTTGTATTTATCCTGCTTGGTATTCTTTGAGCTTCTTGGATCTATGATTTGGTTTCTGAAATTAATTTGGGGAAACTCTCAGTCATTATTGTTTCAAATATTTCTTCTTTTCCTTTCTCTCCTATCCTTCTAGTATTTCACATGTTACACCTTTTGTAGTTGCCTCACAGTCCTTCAATAATTTGTTTTTGGGGGTTTTAGGTTTTGTTTTTCTTTCCTTTCTGTCTTTGTTCCCTTTGCTTTGGTTTTCCGGGATTCTATTAATGTATTCTCAAATATTATTTTCCTTAATTGTGTTCAATGTATTAACAAGCTCATCGAAGACATTCTTTATCTTTGTTGCAACATTTTTTACCGCCAATATTTTTTTTTTTTTTGGTTCTTTCTTAGGATTTACATTTTTTGCTTCCATCACTTCCATCACTCCCATACTACCCACGTGTTCTTGCATGCTGTTTACTTTATCCATGAGAGTGCTTAGCACATTAATCAAGGTTGTTTTAAATTCTCACTCTGCTAATTCCAACATCTCTGCCATGTCTGGTTCTAATGCCTGCTCTGTCTTTTCAAATAGCTTTTTGCCTTTTGGTATGCCTTGTAATTTAATTCTTGATAGGCCAGACATTATGTACTAGGTAAAATAAACTTCTGTAAATAGGCCTTTAGTAATGTGATGAGGAGTTTTATGTTGAAGGACAGTGTTCTACAGTCTTTTGATTAGGTCTTGGTCTCTTAGTAAGCCTGTGTTTCTTGATTGTGAATTTCACAAGGGTTTCTTAAGATTTTTCTCCCCCTTTGAAATGGACAAGATGATTAAAGATCTCTAGAGTTGAATATTTCTCTTCACTCAGGTCACTTAGTTCTAAAAATAGTCCAGCAGGTTAGGCATTGGTTAACTGGTTTCTTCTGAGGGCAGGTCTTGTTAAGAAGAACAGAGTTCTCTGGCATTATTCAAAATGGTTCCTTTTCCTCTCCTCCTGCCAGAAGCAAGAGGGAATTTTTGTCTGATTTTTACAGTAGGAACCTCAATGAGTTCCTGGAAGTAAATCTGACAATACTGGGGTGACCCTGTGTATGGGTCCCCCTGTAGTTTTTAACTCTCAGACATGTCCACATTTCATGTCCAGAAATTGATCAATTACAGTTTGGGGCTCCAGAACAGATTTCTGTTTGTGAGTTCTGCTCCAGTAGGTCAAGACTTCCTGTACTTGCCTCTGTCTCTCCAATCTTTAATGCAGGGGTTTGCCCTGTGTCCTCCCCTCTCTTATGAATTCAAGAAAAGTTATTGATTTTCAGTTTGTTTAGTTTTTCACTTGTTGTTGGGATGGAGTAAAGACTCTTAAGCTCATTACATGAGGAACCAGAAACCAGAAGTCACTAATGTCTTTTAATCACACCCTTTCATCATCTCAAAACACAATGTCCTCTTTTCATTTGCACAAATAGTTCCATAGCTTTAACCGTCAATGTGGGTTACTTGAATTATGATCATAGCTTATTTAAAGTTTCCTCTGTCTCTGTAGCTCTCCATTCCAATTCATATTGCTGTGAAGTTTTTTCTCAATCAATTATTTCATTTTGTCACTCCCATATTTATAAACCTCTTTAAGGTATAAAATCTCTTTGTATAGCAATAGAGCCAAGCACATAGAAATATGCTTAATAGATATTTATGGTATTTGACCTTTGATAGAGATTGTTTATATTTTTCATAGAATTAGAAGTAATCTTCAATATATTAAACAATATACTACTGTCCTACTGGTACCACTAGCCCTATTTTTTTAATCAGTTTTAGCTAAAGGAAATAGACAAGGAATCATCTAATTGTGTAAGATGTGACAATTTATAACTACACAGGTACACACACACATATAAAAAACATAACTATATTGATGGATATATATATATATATATATATGTGTGTGTGTGTATATATATAACTATACAAAACTAAGAAAACAATTTATATGAAATTTTCTCTATATATAAATCTGTCTATCTATTTATCTACCTATCAATCAATCATCTATCTATCTATCTATCTATCTATCTATCTATCTATCTCTATCTATTTATCTATTCATCCGTCTCCTTGATAAACTATACAGAAAACTACCTAAATAGGACTTTTTAAGGGCAGGAATTGTAATTATAATAGGCAGCTGACATGTAAGAGAATGCACTTTGAAGAAAAGGGTATCTTTGGACAGTTGGAAATAATACTGTATATGTTGGAGTGGGGTTTATGGGAAGGGTAAAGGAAAGTAAATGGAGGAAACTAAGAAAATGTAAATGGCCCTCAAAGTGAATTTGGAGGTTCTACACCCCTAGTAGACAGAGATTATGGCCCACACCCGGTCCGCAAGTGTGGGACCCTCAGGCAGGAACATGATGGGATGTTTCAGGAATGCCCAGAGCCCCCAGCACACATTCACCCTGCCCTGCCCCCCCACATTCCCCACAGAAAAAAAGAAAAAAAAAAAAAAGAAAACATGTAAATGGAGGAAAATAAGAATAGGGCTCCTTTTAGTTAAGTGTTATGTTTAATAACTGATACAATTCTGAAATTTAGTAAAGAGAAGAAAAAATATAACATTTGAAATGTTCTACCCATATTTTAGAAAAGGAAGTGAAAGAATCTACATTTTTTTGAAATCAAATAATCAAAAATTTTATTGCATTGTTGTTAAATAAAAGTCACTTAATTGTGTTCACCATAGAATACAGTTTAGCTCTTCTCTCTTTTCTCTTTTCCTTTCTCTGTTTCATTCTGTGTGTATGTATGTATGTATGTATGTACGTATGTATGTATGCCTTGAGCACAATATCAGAAAACAAGATTATATACTACTTTCCTTGGCTAAAAAAGTGTCTGCTTCGCAAATTAATATGCTACTCTGTTTCATACTGGTAATTTCAGCATTAGGAAATTTTTTAAAATATGTTTTTTAAATTTTATTTATTTAAGTGTGTTTTTTCAGGACCCATCAGCTCCAAGTCAATTAGTTGTCTTCAATCTAGTTGCAGAGGATGCAGCTCACAGTGGCCGATGTGGGGATCAACTGGCAACCTTGTTGTTAAGATCACCACGCTCTAACCAACTGAGCTAACTGGCCACCCAGCATTAGGAAATGTTTAATAACAAAAATATGCTATGTGTGTATTAGTTACCCTTTTAGGCTGAATTGTCAATATTTTCATATTCATTTTCATCAAATTTTGCAAATGAAGAATTGAGATCATATTTAAAAATGAAATGGTAAAAGTGTACATAATTTATACATAAATCTCGTTATGAAACTATTATATGAGTTGAACTTATATGTGGAATATTCTGGATTTGTAGATGAAACAGAGGGAAATTATTGGGTTATTCGGGTATTAAAAACTGATTCTATTCCAGAGTCATTGTTAAAAGGAAATTTCTTATAAGCAGAAAGTCTGGGCCAGACACTAACCACCTCTTTCCTCCCTCATCCCTCCTCCTACACCTCTTGTTTTTTGTGCATATGCATGTTTTAGTTAAATCACTGACAAGGAAACTACCAGCCTTATGTTTTCACTAATGTTAGAAACAGCACATAGAATTTGTAATGTTAAGCATAACAGCTGATCATACTATAGAGGAGTAGAAAAGGAGAAAAAAAATGATGCCATTAACCATGCAAATGTGTGCCACATCTGTACAAAATTGTAATTTGCATGAATACAGCTAAGGCAAGCAGGATTACTGTCATTAGAGCAATGCTGTTTGCATTGCCATATTGTACTTAAGGTTGTATGGGTGTTTCCATTTATAATGCCCCCCCCCCTTTTAGGGGTTTATAATTTGGTTGTAATAATCTGCTTTTGGATGAGACATTACTACAAGTTCACAGAGGGGAGCAATTTTTAATTACAAAATTGGATTCAAATTTGTTCAGCCATATTTTTAGCTGGAGAAAAACATTTAAGCACACTAACAAAAAAATTATGTTTTCATTTAAAATATGAGTCATTTGAATTGAATTTGCAAGAACATGTTTTTATATTTAAGGTAGAAAACTAGTTTTATTGTAGCACTTTATGTTTGTTGACTTTGTATAGTCTCCCACCAGGAGACCACTATCATATATATATATGGACTAATAATTATGTATATATATATGTATGTATATATATATATGTGTGTATATATATGTATGTATATATATGTGTGTGTATATATATGTATATACACATATGTATATAATTAGTCCATTTTAGTTCTTGACAATCTTCAAAAATAAGTTTATTTCAGATAAATATTTTTAAATGGTTTTATCAGACCAACTCTTGATAAACCACATACTGCATATTAATATAGGATCTCTTTAGCTTTCAACAAGACACAAGGTAGTACACATGTTAAAAAACAATTTTACAATCAGTGTTGCCTCCTTATGGATGAATAATAAATTACTTCAGCAAGTTCAGGTTAGAAAGCAGCTTAAGTGATTATATATATATATATATGTATATATATATATATATATATATATATATACATATATATATATACGTATATATATATATGTGTATATATATATATATATATATATATATTTTTTTTTTTAATCAAAGATGCAATTACAACTTACAGGTATGTATTCAAATAACTAGTGTATTGACTTTATTCAGGAATTGGTTGTCAAGAGATGTTGGCTTTGCATAAGTTATGGTCACTTTCAGCAACTTTACATTCCAAAAAGGACAGTTATCTATATATACTTGTGTTCTTTGCTATATAACAATGCTAGAAACAGAACCTAAGCTAATGCTTATACATTTAATAGAGTTATTGGTGATTGAAATAGTTCAGATTATTTCTACAATACTCTTGGGATAAGATAGCTATTTATTAGTTTATTCACGACTATTGTGATTAGTAAATTCACGACTATTGTGAATTGTCATTTTGTAGATATACAATGTATATGTGCTACAAATCATTCACATTTGTATACATATCAGTCAGGATCCTTTCAGAAAATAGATGGCACCATTGCATGGGAAAATTCAAAGAAAGTTTAATAAAATGACTATTTAAGGCATAAGTGGGATGAGGAGAAGCCACAAGAAATGGTACAGCCTCTTGGGATCAGTAATAGAGATTTAGTAGCACACCTACATCTGAAGGGCAGAAGGAGGGGACAGTTATTGGAAGCTGGAGAGACAGCTTGGGAGAAGCCCTTTTAATGGGAGCTGTGACCTTTTGTCAAAGGAAACAATGATCCCAAGGTAACCTCTCACAGGTAGATCAGAACACTCACACCTCAATTTACTCACTGGCCTTCATCTTCTCCTAGTGTTTATCCTCGGCCATCGGAGGAACAAACAGAAGGCTGTTCTTGGACATTGGTGGGACAATACTGAACAGTAAGTAACAGTAACAGTACTGAATTTAAATGGCTGTAACTCTTAAGTAAGATTGTTTTTGTTAATATACATGCTCATGCAACTTACTAGTTTAGTAAAACATTGACTAATTCACCAACTTATCAATTCACAAGTACCTTATGTAGCAAACAGGAAGTTTTGTAAGAAATGTTGGCTACGACATGGCTTGTGCTATAGAAGGGAACAAAATGTGATGGGGAGATAGGTCCTATACACAAATATCTGTAATTCTAGAATATATGTTATTTCAATGGTACAAAGTAAGTACTGTCAAGAGATGGCCAGTAAGGAGGATCCATTCACAACAGATGTGAAGAAAGACTTATAGAACACCTGGTAACTGATGTACGCTTTAAATGGTAGATGTATTTTCTTAGTCAAAGTGTGGATTTTCCTGCCTGAGGAAAATTATCTCTGTGGTACAAGAGTCCAAAAGGTCACAGCAGTTCAAGAAAAGTTTCATGTGGAAGCAGTGTTAACTTAAAAAAGAGTGGGCTTATATGTTCTAGGAGGGGAACTGAATGCCAGTATATATAAAACTTGTGTTGTACTGAATATGAAAGGAAAGTCCAAATTTCAGAATAAAGAAATAAAGCAATCATAGCCGCCCATTAGAAAGATCGGTTTGGCTTCCCCAATCAGATTAGGTCATTTTGGACAGGCTTATGGGTGTTGGACAATCACTTAGGATACAATATCAGTACATCAATATTCACTAAAATGACAAGGATTGAAATAGAATGGAGACAAAGAAATAGAAAAAAAGAAGACACCAATAAGAAGAGACTTCGCAATGTGTTTCAATACTATATTTAAATTTGTAATAGCTGTCTCAGATCAACTTAAAAGAAAAAAAGAAATATTTAGATTATCAAGTTTATCATTGTCTAATACCATGTCCTTCTGAACATAAAACTTTCTTCCCAATGTGATTTACAAAGCCAAGGGAGACCTATCGCTTTCTCCTCTGCTTCCCTGCCGTCTCAACAAGTATCATTATCTCTAATCCCAGCCTTGCTCATCCTGCTGAGCATCCAATAGCTATTAAAGATAGCTTTTTGCAGTATTAACTGAAACCCTCAGTCCAGTGGCGACATGTGGATATTTTGGCATATTTTAAACCATGCTTTTTGGACAGCTTATTGGAATTTATCTAAGATATTTGGCTCTAAAAAACTTACTTACCTTACCTGCCTTGGAACACAGTGCTACCATGTTTCCTCGAAAATAAGACCTAACCAGAAAATAAGCCCTAGCATGATTTTTCAGGATGGCATCCCCTGAAAATAAGCCCTAATGCGTCTTTTGGAGCAAAACTTAATATAAGACCCAGTCTTATTTTCGGGGAAACACGGTAGAAGGTTGTATGCTGTTCTTTTTTGGGGACAGATACTGATTAGTAAAATTTGTTTTTTATGTGTATATGTAAATTGGTTTTGTGTTATCAAAATATACTAATGTCATAATCATGGTAACACCAGCATCAATGCCTTTGATATTTAATTTTTTGTTTGCCAAGTAAAAAACCAAGACATTACTAGAAATAATAGAATACTATAGGATCCCTTCTTAAAAGTTCATATAAACGTGAAATTCTTAGTGCAACTATTGAAGCTGAAACTCTTTTCCCTTTTCGTCTTTATCCTATCAGGTAAAGATGCTCAGTTAAGAATTTATGAGTTAGGCCTGATTTTGAAAGAACTGAAAAATGGCCCTACGAGCAAGTCTCTCTGTGTTTTGCTGGCTTTCTGTGGCCAACTTTGTTAAATTTAAGAGTTGGTCTTTTGTTGATCTTTAAGCTGTCTTCTAGATCACTGGCATGATTCCTTAATTCACTTTCAAATATGCATATGTTGGTAGTGTGAGAGAGACACCATAAAATGTTCAAAATGCAAATATGTCCATGAGGTGGATTTAGATTATAATGCTTCATAATGACAGTATGTGAAGATCAAGGTTTTGTCTTTGTGGCACCAAGCAGTGAAGCTAAAGATTGCCTGTACGCGCGCGCACACACACACACACACACACACACACACAAGTCAGTAAGCATATTTTCAAACATCTGGATCTTTTACATTATGGAGACCAAAACAACCAGATGTTTTCACTGAGTTTTAGTACTAGGCATATTTTCAATACATCCCTTGAGAATCTCAATATTACTAACCCCAAAGAAGATTGCATGTATTGTATTTGTGTGTGTGTGTGTGTGTGAGAGAGAGAGAGAGAGAGAGAGAGAGAGAGAGAGAGAGAGAGAGAGAGAGAGAGACACAGAGACAGAGACAGAGAGACAAAGGGAGGGAAAATTTTCAGCTTCCTATTCCACCGAGTATAATAGTGCACCATACAACCAGTTGCAGAAAAAAAAATGAGATAAATTTCCCACTTCTTCACATTAATGTCATTTTGACTTTGGTCTCAGGCTTAAAGGAAGGATTTATCATGACTTCATCACTATACTGACAAAGAATATTCATTTTAAACATAGTTCTGTCTATAATTTAGTGTGTGTGTGTATTTTCACAGTGTCTTCTGACTTGCCCTGTATTGTATTCTACCTGAATTCATGGGCTTAAATATATGTAAACCTGCACTATTCTTTTATTCCTCACTGAGCCTGTGCTGGAAACAGGTAGAGAGAGCCCTTTCAATGAGCTGCAGGACAGCTTGTGTCACCAAAGAATCTGCTTTCCTGACATGTCAGTTCAAGTTACTGTAAAAAGAACAGCGCTTAAAAATGCATGAATCCATGTGGTCAGATGTGTCAAAAATAGTTTAAAATAATACAATCCTAAGAACCATAGGGGGTGGGAGGGAACGGCCAAAAGAATTACTGGTATTTTCTTCTCTTATATCCCAGATTTATGGACAGTGCCATAAAGGCACACCAGGAATACCTGTGAGACGTAGTCATTTTCTCCAAATAAGTTTTGTCAAAATTACTGCATTTACTGCTGTTATACTTATTAATTATCTCGATACACATTGCTGAAGTGCCTATCTCTAAATGCCCATGTGTTTTGTGTAACTCCAGGATACTATGGTGTAACACTTTGGGAATAACCATGGCAGAAATCACATTCTTGGGGGAATCCTTTACAAGTTTTAAAAGTCCACTCCTTAACGTTAAATGAAAAGCATGCAACAATAATGAATAACTAGCAGCATTTCCTAATTATGCTCATACTTTTTCAAAGCTACGTCAGTGCACAATTTACTGGGATGCTCTGAGTTACTTAATAATTTTAATCAAATTGGTATGAAGTAGAAAACATTTTTAGCTTTTAATATATTGTTCAGTTATTGTGTATATCATGCCCCTAATCATGAGGAAAATAGCATTAATTTATATTCTAAGGAGTCCACTAATTTGATCATTTTTTTTCTTTAAAGAAGTGAATTTAATTTTGTAGTTTGAAAGTCACATTCTATGTCCTACATTGATGCTACCAAATTCAGCAAAAATATGTGCATTAATTAATGTGGACAAAGCTTTCTTCGCTCACCCAAATTAAGGAAACTGGTGTACAGTGATGTAATCTATGCCCTCAAAAGATCCTTGGTATGTCCGTGGGGGTTTTGTTCACAAGGTAGCGCAATGCAGTTTTGTAGGTGCAAATTTGGAAGCACTTTCAAAAACATGCCATTTTCTTCCTGAAAATGATTAGTATGTTAGCCTGAGAATTTCATAGTGCAAATTATATTTCACTTCTGGAAATTCAGGAAAGCCTAAATTTAAATAGATAGTCATAATTTTCTTAGCCAAAAAGCACTGAAGAAACTAAGCGTATTTGAAGGTATTTTTCTTTGTAAGTTCAGGCCTGCAATATCTGTTGAGAATAAGTAAACAGTTGGCAAGGAACTCCCTCTTGTGGTCAAACATTCTTAATTAGAAAAAGAAAATTGTAGTCAACCGATGGTCTGAATTATTAAAACATGGGTCACTTGTAACCATTAAGATTAACAATACTGATATAAGTGGTTTTAGTGAACCAATTCATTGCAAATTAGAGCTGAATTCTATAACATACACTCTTAATTTTTCCTAAAAACAGAGCTTCACACTGCTGTTCAGGATAAATCCACTTTGAATTTCAATTTCCAGGCTTTCATATTACGTTTAAAATATTATACCAGTTTTTAAAAATTATATGCACACACATTTATGTACATATGTGTACATATATGTGCATGTGTTTATATATATGTGTCAGACAAAGTGGAAGCCATTTATGAACCGAGTATTGTAAGAAGTTTACGTCCTCTTTGTTTTGATCTCAGTACTTTGTTTTTTCATAGTTTCTAAAACTGTAGGACTGTTAAATGTTTCTTTAAGCAGCAGGAGAAACAGTTCCCATATGCTGTTAACCAGTGCTCACCCAGAGTACATATGGCAATAGAGTCTATTGTCAGAGGCAATAAATGCCTGACATCCAATCAGAAATGTCCTAAACACTTATTATGAATGAGGCAAATTACCAGACACATAATGAAGCTCACAAATTATCATTTTTTTTTCCTGATCATAAGACTTAAGCAGTTCTTCCAACCACTTTACAAGATCAGTAATAGACAGACACTATCTGTACTAATACTGAGTATGCAATTCATTTCCACGATATCAAATTAAAACCTGATGCCAAGAAGCCTGGGATTTAGCTTATCTTCTGACAGCACATCAAAGGTTGGGAGGAAGGCCCTTCGCTCAGAGCCGGGCAATGCTGCCAGTTCAAATACTAATGATACAAACTTCTGTGGGAGATGACTTTCAATATGAGCAAAAGAAGGCTCCACAGTTCAATTGAGTCATTATTTAAGGAAGAGAGAGGGAGGAAGGGAGGGAGAGACATAAAAGTTCTGCAGTTTGTGCAAGGACTGTCTATACGAGGAGAAAGCTATTTCTGTACATGTGCAGGTTCCAACATCCCTTTGCCTGCCTAAAGTTAAACACTCAATTAATCATCAGCCAATAATGCACTTAACACTTTCTTTACATAAGCTAAGGAAGAATATGCATGAGAGGACAAATTGGTTATGTTTAATTTTTTGTTCATATTTCCCAATTGCTCTTATTGTTAAGCCCTGTTGACAATGATGTATTTTATATTTAAATTGTTTTCCTTATGTTTTTATTGATACAAAACTAGGTATGTTCACTATGAAAAAATCAGAAGTGTACAAATTTTTAAAAACACTATGAACATAATAATCATCTGCATTTCGCAAAACATGGATAACTGTGCAGTAGTATTAAAAACATTATTTAACAGACATTGACTAATTTCTGTGTTCATAGATGGATTTGTTTGTTTTTTAATATTCTCATTTTTAACACTACCATACTCTCTACTCTCTATTATATGAATGAACTATATGTATTTACTCAAACCACCATAGCTGGAGCCTTTTAAATATCTTTCCAACTATTTCAATATTAAGAAAAAAAGGATAAATATTTACATATTTATAGCTTTACTCAGATGACTAATTATTTAGCAATACAATATATTCTCAAATTTGTGAATTATAACACATAAAATGCCACAACTTTTTGATCAATGTTTTTCACTTTTATTTTAAAACGATATATTTTAATGAAATAGTAAATATATTCATGGATTCATTTTCAACTAAATCAAGTATGAATTCATAAGCATTGTTAAAAGAATATAATTTGTATAATTGTTTTTCAAAATACTAAATTTCTTAAGACCAGGAAAAAGTAATTAATCTCTGAGCTTAAACTCAGGTTCTGTGCAAAAGTAATAATAAAGTTATCAGCTGCATTCTTCTATTCTATACTTTTACTCACTACATAATATCAAGACTTCTGTAATACTTTTTTAATTAAAAGGATGCCTTCAAAATACTAACTGAGCTCTTTCTACATTAGATAGAAGTTTAGTGTAATTTTGCTTCTCTTAAAGGCAATTATTGGTTTGTGATATATTTTTCTACAATTATTTTCCAGAAGGGTAATTTATTTCATGAGAAAAATAGGTAGGGTTGCAGGCACCTATGTATGCAAAATCAATCTATACTTTATTTATCTTTACAATTATTTTTCAATTCCATTACATTAAATGTAAAATTCCATTCATTATTGAATGCACAATTATTTTTGGTATCACTGAGAAAAAAAAATCCACCATTTACAATGATAAGATATCTTTGATTATAAGACAACTTCTTTAAAAGAGATTAAAATTTAGAATCAATGTATATATAGTCAAAAGTATGTAGTATATGAAGAAATGTAAAAGAATCATATGTAATATTATACACACACACACAAACACACACATATACACACACACACCACATAATTCTGGCAATGGTTTTAATAAATCTTTAAAATAAGTGATGTAATTTAACTTAACAGATCACACTTCACACCCTGGCACTTTTTATCTGGAATATATGTTTAAAATGTATGTTTTGATCATTTGTAGGTTATAAAATAATATATAAATACACAGAGTATCTGTAGCTAGAAAAAAAAAAAGAAATTTATCTACAGTAGACTTATGACTTCTGCAAATATTTTAAAGACCTAGGGAAGGTTTCTTTCAAATATCGGATAAAAATAGATGACTGATATATATTTTCTCTTCTGTGCCTATGGCACACATTCCTACCTTGTTTCATTGATTAGAAGATGCCATCAATCATTAGACACACCATTATTTTATGTTTGATTTTAGAAAGAAAAAAATACTGCCAAGTAGACTGAGACATGTCATTGATTGTTAGACATACCAATTCCAGAGAAGGAAAAGTATCCACACTAGCATATATGAAATATCTAATCAATCATGATACACTTTTCTACTAAGTCTGAATACAGCCTCAGATTAGTTTGCAATGTAACATTCCCTACAGGCATACCAATGGAGAGGGACAATTTTTATAGGGGAATTATTGGGTGTTGAGAACTGCTTGTGGTGATAGAAGGAAATTTGAAACTTTATAGTCAGTGAAGAGGTACACATCTTGCTATATGATAAACCCAGAGAACTGTGTGCCTCTATGATTGTGTCTTCTGAAAAAGTTAATTTGCTGAAGAAATTTCCCATAAACAAATCTAATTTCATTTGGTTATCAACAATAAACTAGAATTCATATGAGAAGAATGGAAGAAAAAAATAGAGAGGAAGAAAGAAATATAGCATTAACCAAGTTATCATGTGTTAGGGCCCATACATATGTATTTCATGTATAGTTTTTATTTGATATTCCCAGAAACCTTAAAAGCTTTGACCTACTCATTTTTACAGGTAAGGAACCTGAGGCCTGGCTTAGTGAATAATTTATCCTAATTCACACAGCCATCAGGAGTGCATTTGTTGGGATTCATATCTAAATTTATCTGATTACAAACCTGCGCTCTTCTCTACTATCTCAGAATACCACTCTGAAATTTACTTTACAGGAATTTGGCTCCATAAATTTGGCAGCAAATGAAGGACTGCCTGTACACAATCAGAACTGGAATCACCTGACATGGTCCAGTTACAAGATTTATTTATTTTTATTTTCTTTTATCTGTTATATTCTGATTATTTGTCTACTTTCTGGCCACTTCCACACAGAAAAAGTTGCTACTGACACTTATCATCACTCAAACTCCCAGGAATATTCCCATTCATTCTTCTTCACCTTTGGCTGTAGACTTCTGTGGATTACAATTTATTTCAAGATGATGGAGATGCAGTGAGTATTCAAGTTCCTATGCTATGTCCTTTGGTTTGACTCAACTATCATTTTCACATTCAAACACTTATAGAGGTGGAAATGCTTCTGTATGCCTGGCTTAGCCTATCATATTATTTACAGTAGAACTATTTATTTTATTTCAAAATAGAATATAGTTTAGCCCAATGAATGAAGTTTCTTTATTTTTTTTTAATTTTAAAGATTACTGAAATACTTCTCATTATGGTATTGTATGTTGAGGTGAAGAAGAATTAGGAAAAAGCTAAGTGGAAATAGGTCAGTTAGCCAGAATGTTTTTGGAGAAACTCTCTGTGCTTTCAACAAAACCAACTTTGTCATTCTAAGGAGACATTTTGTTCCTTGAGAACATGCTACTTCATTTTAAGGCTTTTCTCTATGAAGAAGTTGTTCCCTTTGGTGCTTGAAACGATTGCATAAGCCTATTGTGATTTTTTTGGTGGAAACCATGACTCTCTTGGGTGTATTACTCTCGTTGAAAGTGGCCCTTCAATTGTAAATGATCAAATTGCTACATGGACCATTTATACAGAGGTATTTCTTTTTGAAGCAAGAGTGAAATCAAGTGTTTTTGTGCCACATCAGGGACCCAACATGCTCCAATAGATAAGCCACTGGCCTAAGGATGTACAATCCTTTATACTTTCATTTTGCTCATATGCTTTGTTATCTATTTAGAACCATGTAGTTAAATCTAATTAATTTGAATTCAGAGACATTAAAAACACCAAAGGAAACTAAGCAAGCACTCACACAACTTCTTTGATTAAAAAAAAAAAAAATCAGTGGAAATATTTTCGTTTTCTTTCTTCTTCTATTTTTTTTTTAAAGGTAGGAGGGTATAATGAGAACACAGAAATAAGTAAAATTCCCTTTGTAACAGTGGCTTCCATCTGGGATTTCTGGTGTTCATAAATGGCAAAACTGGTAACTGAGGTCTCCATGTTCTTATCAAGATTTTGAAAATATTTATTGAAAATCAGAGATAAGGCTACATAATGAAGTAAAATGTTAACTTCCTTGATTTTGACTGATTTATGTCAACTCACTATCATGACACTATTTTTCATAATGCTCAAAATATTCTATTGTTGGTTATACAATATTTAATTTTTCAAATAAGGAAATATTAATTGATGCTGGTTGGTAAGCAAAGACATTTTAAAACATAGCATCCATCAAGGGAAAATACTAAAAGGGATAATTCATAACAAAAGTGTTTGAGCTTCGAAGATTCATAATTCTCGTTCTTTAATGTTAAACTGCTAAATAAGGAAACATTTTTAAGATTTTAGAATGTGTTTGCAAAAATGCAAGTATCAAGTTCATGATAAGGAACTGAACACTAATGAAATTGGCATTCAGTATAAATATTAAAATTTCTTCAATCAAAAAACAAAAAATATGTTTTCTTTTTGTTATCTTGCTTTCCATAATAAATGCACTGTGTTCTGCTTGAACATTATATACAGAACGGGTATAATATCAATTGACAATTGATTCAAACTCACGAACTATTAGATGTGAGATTGTTTACAGGAATTCCTGAGTTACTGCTTGGTTTAAAGAGGCAAAGAGACATGTTTCACGATAATATGGATGCCAAGAGCAGTGGTTAAGCCATTGTTAGCTAGAACCCAAATAGGAAATAGAGTGTTCCTATCAATGGCAATGAGTTATCACTATCTCCATTGCCAAAGCATTACGGAATGCAATATAACTAAGAGAGAAAATCAGAGGCCAAGGTTAGTGAGCCAAACCAAGCCTATGTTAATAAGTAATAAAAATAGTTTTAGGTGGGAGAACTATCAAAGTCACCTGGTGGACATTTAGTTGTCAATTTCACCTTAATCAATTGAAATGGCATCAATATTATTTAAATAAACATTATGAAGCCCTTGAAAAAATTGACCCTTTGTAGTACATACATGTGAAACATTTATAAGAAGAAATAGTAATTGGTCCCATGATTTCTTTGGTAAGGAGGACCTATACTCATATTTAGCTTTAGAGTCTTATAATTCTTTTTTTAAATTTTATGTTTAAGACAAATAGTAAAATGAATATTGCTCTCTTTCTAGAAAGCTGGGTCTGTCCTTCCCATGAATTGAGAGCTACATAACAACCTTAGTTAGTGATCCTTTTTAGGAATTGTTATTTATGTGTTCCTGGGCTGGGTGCAATTCACCTAAGTTTTATAAATAATTATTAGGTTTCCCAGATAGAAGAGACAGGGGTTGGGGGGGGGGGGGGGGGCATGTAATCAACATCTCTTAAAAAAAATTTTTTTTACTTTTATTTGTCTCTTCTCCTGACTAGGCTACAAAAAACTCAGTTGGGTGCCAGAGGAAGAGCACTGGAATAAAAATTTGAAGATATGTAATATGACATATTGTTTAGAAAACAGAACTAAGAGACACATTTCATGGGTTTAATTTTCTGATTCACCACTGACCAGCGATATGACCCTGGATAAATTAAGTTACCATACTTCAGTTTTCAAATCTGCAAAATGAAGATAATACTATGAGTAATGGTACATGTTAAGAACAGTATATATACTACAGCTGTTAGTAAAATTTTGTGGCTTAGAGCCTCAATTTCCTCACCAATAAAAACCAATTTGAATAAATGAATTCTACTTTTGACCACATTTTGAAAATTTTGTATTAAATTATGTATGACAGAAAAAAGTTTTCAAAATTATTTTCTATGACATCTGCAAGACAGATGAATTTCACAAATGGTAGAATATTTACTTTGACACATGAAATTAATGTCTTTAGTGTAATGGACTTTCATACACTTTAAGATAGTATTTAATGTGTCTAAGAATATATACACAGCAAATCTGAGGACCAGTTATTGTCATCTGTGTAGGAAGGTAGGGAAAAGGGTGGGTGGAGCATATTTGTAAAAGAAAATATTTAAGAAGAAATTATGAGATGATAGGGAAAAAGAAAAGAGAGTAAAACAGGAAGACTATGTATCTGGTAGTGACTGGAGAAGATGTATAAAAAACACTCATCAGTGAAATGTTTCTCCAGATATCTACTACTAGTAAAACTGAATATCCCAACATATTTTAAATAAATAAATAACAAGAATAAGAAATTTTATCAAATAAAAGTGTAGAGCTTTTGTAAGCAATTGAAGTAAAGTTGTTATCAGTTTATAACAGATTGCTTTAACTAGGAGATATTTTATGTAAGCCTCATGGTAACTACAGAGTAAAAACATATAGTAGATACACAAAGGATAAAGATAAAGTAATCAAAGCAGTAAATTATCAAATCACAAAGGAAGAGAGAAACAAAGGAACAAAGGATCCATAAAATATCTAGAAAACAATTAACAAAAAGCAATAGTAAGCATTTGCATATCACTAATCATTTTAAATTGAAATGGATTAAATTCTTCAATCAAAAGACAGAGTGATAGAATAGATTTAAAAATGAAGACGACTATATGCTGCCTACAAAATACTTACTTCAGCTTTAAGAACACACATAGGCTGAAGGTGAATAGATGCAAGAAAAGATTCCCTGCAAATGGAACCAAAAGTGAACAGGCATAGCTCTACTTATATCAGACAAAATAGATTTTGACTAAAAAACTTGAACAAGAGACAGAGAATGTTATTATATAATGACAAAGGGGTTAATTCATCAAAAGGATGTCACATTTGTAAATATTTATACATCCACCATCACAGCACATAAATATACAAAGCACATACTAACAGATTAGAAGAGAGAAATAGACAGCTATGCAATATTAGTTGGAGACTTCAAAACCCTACTTTTAACAATGGATAGATCATTCATATGAGCAATCAGTAAGGAAACAAAAAACTTGAACTATACGTTATATAAAATAGACCTAATGAATGCTATTAGAACATTCTATCCAACAGTAGCAGAATTCACATTCTTCTCAAGTTCACATAAAATATTCCCCAGGATTACTTATGTTAGGCCACAAAACAAGTGTTAACAAATTTAAGAAGATTAAAATCATATCAAGCATTTTTTCCAACCATAATAGTGTAAAACCAGAGATCAGTGATAGGAAGAAAACTGGAACATTTACAACTATGTGGAGACTAAATAACATGCTCTTGAAAACTAATGGGTTAAAAAATAAATCAAATGATATCTTGAGAAAAATTAAAATGGAAATACAACATATCAAAACTTATGGGATGCAGACAAAGAAGTTCTAAGAGAAAACTTTTTAGAAATGAACATCTACTTTAAGAAACGAGAAAATTACCATAGTATTATAAAAGATCATGGTAAAATACTGTGAACAATTATATGCCAATAAATTGGATAACTTGCAGAAATGGACAAATTCCTTGAAACATACAACCTACCAAGACTGAATGATGAAGAAATAAGAAAATCTGAACAGACTATTATAATTGCTAGTAAGAAGATTGAATCAGTAATCCAAACTTTCCAACAAATAATGTGCAAGGCCAGATGGCTTCATCGGTGAAGTCTACCAAACATTTAAAGAAGAATTAATCTCAATCATTTTCAAAGTCTCAAAAAATTGAAGAGGAGACACTTTCAAACTCATTTTACAAGGCCAAAATTACCCTGATACCAAAGCCAGACAACGACACTATAAGAAAAGAAAATTAGAGGTAAATATCCCTGGTGAACATAAATATAAAACTTTTCAACAAAATATTACTAAACCAAATCCAACAGCACATTAAAGAGATCATACACCATAATCACATGAGATTTAACCTTGGGATATAAGGATGATTGAACATGTACAAATTAATGAATGTGATATGCCACATTAACAAAATGAATGATAAAAATCACATGGTCATCTCAATGAATGCATAAAAAGCATGTGACAAAATTCAACATTCATACTTTCATGATTAAAACTTTCAATCAATTAGGTATTGAAGGAATGTACCTCAACACATTAAGGGTTGTATATGACAAGCCCAAAGCTAGCATCATACTCAATTGTGACAAGCTGAAAGCTTTTCCTCTATGATCAGGGAGAAGACAAGGTGTCACTCCTGCCACTTTTATTTAACATGGTACTGGAAGACCTAGCCAGAGCAATTATATAAGAAACATAAATTAAAATCATCTACCAGAAAGGAAGAAATAAAATTGTCTTTGTTTGCAGAGACATGATCCTCTATATAGAAAACCCTAAAGACTTCACAAAAAACAAAGAAACAAAACTTTTAGAATTGATAAATAAATTCAGTAAAGTTGCAGGATACAAAATCATCATACAAAAAATCAGTAGCATTTCTATACAATGTCAACAAACTATCAGAATAAAATAAATTTAGAAAAAATGTAATTTATAATAGCAAACAAAAAGGATAAAATACTTGGGAATTAATTTAATCAAGGAGGTAAAAGATCAGTACACTGAAAACTATAAAACACTGATTAAAGAAATTGGAGAAAACAGAAATAAATGGAAAGACATCCCGTTCACTGATAGAAAGAATTAATATTGTTAAAATGTCCAACTGCACAATATCTACCACTATAATACAATTAACCCTTATCAAGATCACAATGGGCATTTTTTTACAGAAATAGAAAAAAAAAACCCTAAAATTGTATGGAACACAGCATAACTCAAACAGCTGATGCAATCTTACTAAGAAGAATAAAACTGGATGCATCACTCTTTCTAATGTCAAATATAGGTGACCTTTGAACAATGAAGGTTTGAACTACACAAGTCCATTTATATAGGAATTATTTTCAATTGACCTGCACAGTTCAATTGACTGGTGCCATTCAATTGATGCATGAAGTTCAAATTCACTTTGTTCAAGGGTCAACTCACAGTCAGGGATCCACCTATGTGAAGGGCCAACCTAAACTATACATAGATTTTTGACTGTTTAGGTGTTCAGTACACATAACCCCCATGTTGTTCAAGGGTAAAATTTATATTATAAAGTTATAGTAATCAAAACAGTATGGTACTGACATAAAAGCAGGCACATTGATCAATGACATGGAATAAAGCCCAGAAACCAATCTTTGCATTTACGGTTAATTCATCTCAGCAATGTTGCCAAGAACACACAATGGGGAGAAGTCTTTCCCTTCAATAAAAGTTAGGAAAACTGGATTTCTACATTCAGAAGAATGAAATTGGACTGTTATCTCACTCCATATACAGAAATCAACTCAAAATGGAATAACAATTTAAATGTAAGATGATACCATAAAGCAATTCGAAGAAAACCTAGGGAAAAGGATTTTCAACGTTGCTTTGGGCATTGATTTTTTGGATATGACCCCAAAAGCATAGCGCAGAGTAAAAGCAAAAAGAGACAAATGGAACTACATCATGTTAAAATGTTTCTGCATGGAAAAAAACAAAAATAACAAAATGAAAGAGCATGGGAGAAAAGTTTGAAAGCCATATATCTGATTGTGGTTAATAGCATATATATATATATATATATATATATATATATATATATATATATATATATATATATATATATATAGAGAGAGAGAGAGAGAGAGAGAGAGAGAGAGAGAGAGAGAGAGAGATGGAACTTTTACCACACAATAGGAAAAAACCATCAAATAACCCAATTAGAAAATGGGGAAAAGATCTGAATAGACATTTTTAATGAAAAGGACATACAAATGACTGACAGGTATCTGAGAAGGTGCTCAACATCACTAATCATCAGGAAAATGTAACTGAAAACTACAGTAAGATGTCCCTTTACACCTATTATGATGTCTATTATCAGAAAGACAAGAGAACAAATATTGGCAGAGGTGTGAAGAGGGAATCCTTGTACATTTTGGTGGAAATGTTAATTGGTATAACCATTATAGAAAACAGTATGGAATTTATTCAAAAAATGAAAATAAAACTACCATATGATCCAGCAATCCTACTTCTGTTTATATATTCAAGCAAAATAAAATCACTACCTGGAAGAGATATCTGCACTCCTATGTTCATTGCAGCATTATTCTCAATACCCAAAATATGGAAGCAGCTTAAGTCTCCATTGACAGATTAGTGGTTAATCATGCATATAATCATATAATATTATATTGATATATATACATATATCACATTTTATATATATATATATATATATATATAGTTATAGTTATAGTTATAGTTATAGTTATAGTTATAGTTATAGTTATAATTATATACAAGCATACACACATGCACATATTCATATACATACACATAATGAAATGTTATTCAGCCTTAGGAAAAAAAAATTCTGCCATTTGTGACAACATTGAAGAACCCGGAGGACACTAGGTTAAATAAAATAAGCCAGAAAAATAAAATATTGTATGGTATCACTTATTTGTGAATTTTAAAAACAAACAAGCTCATAGAAACAGAGAGTAGAATTGTGTTTGCTAGGGGCTGGGGGTAGGAAAAGTAGGTAAATGTTGGTCAAATGGCACAAACTTTCAGTTATGAGATGAACAAGTTCTGAGGATGTAATGTATAGCATGGTGACTATAGTTAATAATACATATTGTATACTTAAAATTTTTTAGAAGAGTAGATCTTAAGCATTATCACCAAAAACAAACAAAAAGTAACTGAGGTGATGGATGTGTTAATTAACCTGATTGTGGTAATCATTTAACAAGGTATATTTATATCAAATCATCACATTGTACATGTTAAATAATTACAATTTTATCAATTATACTTCAATAAAGCGAGGGGAAATACTCTGTGTCCACAAATTTGATAATTTAGATGACATAAACTAACTCCTTACAGATACAATCTGCCAAAAATCACACATGAAAAAATTGATAATCTGAATGTATAAAAACTAATAACATTTCAAAATAGAAAGCAGCAGGCTAATATAGTTTCACTGTTGAAGTCTACAAAGCATTTAAGCAATAAATTAAAACAGTTTTCTATAATCTCTTCCAGAAAATAAAAGCAGGGAGGAAAATTTCTTACCCATTTTATGAGGCCAAACTTACCCTAATACCAAAACCAGATAAAGACATTATAAGAGAGGACAAATTAAAAACTAATATATTTCATGAACACAGATGTAAAAATTTTCAATAAAGTGTGAGCAAAGTGAATCTAACAATGTATGGAAACAATTATACATGATAGACAAGTAGGATCTATTCCAGGTATGCAAGGATGGTTCAACACTAGAAAATGAATAATGTAATCAATGACATCAACAGACTAAAGAAGAAAAGTCATGATTATGTTAATAGTAAAAAAAAAAAAAAAGCATTTAACAAAATCCAACACCCATATACACATACATGATTAAAAAAAAAAAATCCCTGGAAATTAGGTATGTAGAGGGACTTCCTCAAATAATAAGTGAGTATATCAAGTTTGTAAGATATTACGTAGGTTAATATACAAACATCAACTGCTTTATTCTATATTAGCAGTGAAATTAAAATCACATCATTTACATTAGCACCATAAAAATAAAATATTTAGTTATAAATCTAACAAAACATGTTCAACATCTATATGAGTAATACTATAAAATTCTGATCAAAGAAACCAAAGAAAACATAAGTAAATGGAAAGATGTTCCATGTTTCAATATAAGAAGACTCAATAAGTTCTGTATAATAAAATAATAGACAATTTGATCAATGGAACCAAATAGAGTCCAGAAATTGACTCAAACAAATGTCACTGATCTTTCACAAACAAAGGCAATCCTATGAAGAAATTATATTCTTTTCAAACATTGGTACTGGAAAAGTTGGACATCCACAGGCAAAGGAAAAAAAAATCCAGCTATAGATCTTAACACCTTGCACAAAAATTAACTCAAAATGGAATATATATATATATATATATATATTATTTAATATATATATATATATATATTAAAATGCAAAACAATAAAAATCCTAAAAGATAACATAGGAGAAAATGTAGGTGACCATGTGTTTGGTGATGAGTTTTTAGATACAATACCAAGAACATGATCTATGAAAAAAAAACAAACAAACAATAAGTTGGACTTAAGATTTAAAAAAAATTAAAAAACTTACTCTGTGAAAAGTAATGTTATCAGAATGAAAACACAAGCCACGGAACAGGAAAAAATAGTTGCAAAATAATTATCTGATATAGAACTAGTATCCAAAATAAAAACATATAAAGACCTCTAAAAATTGAACAAGAAGAAAACAATAAAAAACAATTAAAAATGGGGAAAATATTTGAAAATATACCTCACAAAGAATATATACAGATGGAAAATAAGTGTATATCATATCATTATGGAACTAAAAATCAAAACAATGAGATATTGCTACGCATCTTTTAGGATGGCTAAAATCCAAAGCACTGATAATACCAAATACTGACTATTATGGGGAGCAACAGAAACTCCCATTTGTTGCTGGCAAAAATGCAAAATTATACAGCAACTTTGGAAGAAGTTTTGCAGATTCTAACAAAGCTATTAAATATAGAATTACTATAAGATCTAGCAATCAGGCTTCTAGGTGTTTACTCAACTGATTGGAAAACATATTCACACAAAAATTGTCAAATATTTATAGCAGTTTGATTCATAATTGTCAAACCTAGAAGCAACCAATGTCCTTCAAACGGTGAATGGATAAATTAACATATATCCATATAATTGTATATTATTCAGCTATAAAAAGAAATGAACTATCAAGCCAAAAAGAGATATAGAGGAACTTAAATTGGATACAGTAAGTCTCAATTAGGTCCTACAACTTTCATCAAACCTGTGGATAACAAAACCAATTATACCTTAGGCTAATTGACATAAACGAGAGTTAAGTTCCTATAACATCTCATCGATGTTAAAACTAAAAACATTGCATAAAACAAGGTTATTTGAAGATCTGCTGTATTTCTAAGTGAAAGGAACCAGTCTAAAAAAGATACATACTGAATGGTGTCAACTACATGACATTCTGGAATAGGCAGAATAAAGGGACATCGGAGGTTGCCAGAGGTTTGGGATAAGGGTGCTCAGTGTTGTCAGGGTTTTGAAGGAGGTCTGAATAGGTGGAACACAAGAGATTATTAGGGAAATCAAACTACTTTACATGACACTGGCATGGTGGATAGCCGTGTACAATGCAAAAAGTAAAGCTTTAGGTAAACTATAGACTCTAGTCAATAAAATTAAACTATATTTTATGTGGATTAATAAAACTTGTTAAATGCAAATTGTATTATGTCTTCACTTTCAAGATGCCTATTATCAGTTCTTAATTGCACATATTACATTGGCTGAATTATGTAGGACTCCAAAACAAACTAAAAAAATGGAAAACTTGAATAATTTCAGTAAAATACAATCTACTAATGTTTTTATATTTTTATTCAAATGACTACACTTACATTCATCTATAGTATTAGTTTAATTATCTTGATGCCTATGGGCTGAATTGTGTACCCAAAATTCATATGTTGAAGTCCAAATCCCGAGTAACTAAGAATGTGACAGTATTTGGCAATAGCTCTTTAAAGAGGTAATCATGCTAAAATGAAGTGATTAGGATGGGCCCTAATCCAATATAACTGATGTCCTTATAATAAGAGAAAATTAGGAAACAGATGAGCACAAGAATGAATACGGGAAGACACAGAGAAGACAGCTATACGGAATGGAGAGAGGCCTCTGAAGAAACCAACCCTGCCAACCCCTTGTTTTCAGACTTCTAGCCACCAGAATTGTGAGAAAAATTTCTGTTGTTCAAGCCACCCATTGTTTTCTAAGTTTATTGGGGTGACAATAGTTAGTAAAATTCAATGGATTTCAGGTGTACAATTCTGTATTACATCATCTATAAATCCCATTGTGTGTTCACCACCCAGAGTCAGTTCTCCTTCCATCACCATGTATTTGATCCCCCTTACCCTCATCACCCACCCCCCACGCCCCTTACCCTCTGGCAACTACTAAACTATTGTCTGTGTTTCTGAGTTTTTGTTTCTCATTTGTTTGTCTTGTTCTTTTGTTGGTTTTGGTTTATATACCACATATCAGTGCAATCATATGGTTCTCTGCTTTTTCTGTCTGACTTATTTCGCTCAGCAGTATACTCTTAAGGTCCATCCATGTTGTCACATACGGTCCTATTTCATCTTTTCTTACTGCCGAATAGTATTCCATTGTGTATATATACCACAACTTCTTTATCAATTCATCTATCGAAGGACATTTTGGTTGTTTCTATGTCTTGACCACCGTAAATAAAGCTGCAGTGAACATTGGAGCACATGTGTCTTTATGTATAAATGTTTTCAGATTTTTTGGGTAGATACCCAGGAGAGGGATTGCTGGGTCATATGGCAATTCTATTCGTAATTTTTTGAGGAACCTCCACACTGCCTTCCATAATGGCTGCACCAGTCTGCATTCCCACCAACAGTGTATGAGGGTTCCTTTTTCTCCACAGCCTCTCCAACACTTGTTACTATTTGTCTTGTTGATGACAGCCATTCTGACTGGGGTGAGGTGATATCTCATTGTGGTTTTGATTTGCATTTCTCTGATGATTAGTGATGTTGAGCATTTTTTCATATGTCTATTTGCCATTTGTATGTCCTCTTTGGAGAAATGTCTCTTCAGGTTGTCTGCCCATTTTTCAATTGGGTTGTTTTTTCGCTGTTGAGTTTCATGAGTCCCTTGTATACTTTGGATATTAGCCCTTTATTGGAGACACTGTTTGCAAAAATCTTCTCCCATTCATTTTGTTGTCTCTTTATTTTGTGTATGGTTTCTTTTGCTGTGCAGAAGCTTTTAAGTGTCATATAGTTGTCATAGTAGCTCAGAAAGCACCCGGTTAAAGTCAAATAATTTAATCTAGTACTGCAAATACTTCTATTACTACACTGAAGTTTACTGATCTGTGGGAAAGCTGATTTATTGTTGTTTTCATTAGATCTTTTTTTTTTTTTTTTTTTGACTTTTGAAACAATAATGGTGTTTAGTCCTGGAACATTGATCAAAGAAAAAAAATTTTCAGCTACCCAGAGGATTTTATTTTTTTAAGATAAAAAATTGTAATGCAATGTAACTTGTAAATATTTTAATAAATAAACCTATGAAAATTCCTTAAATTTTTACAAATACTCAACTTTGCTTGGCCAATGTAGACATATAGCATAAATATTACAAATTTGACATTTCTGCTCCATGAAATCAAAGGTGAATAAAAACAATTTTTTTTAACAATCTTAAAATCTGCCAGTATTTATTAAAGCGTGTTAATACTAGCCTATATTATGAACTATGCTTATAGAACACATTGTTCAGTCTTAGTTTACTCCACTAATAGTACTTAATCGAAATTTTGGTTTTGTGTGTGCACATGTCTATGTTTGTGTAGATGAGAGCATGTGTATGCATGCATATATGTGAGTAAATATATGAGCGTATATTTATTAAATGAGAGTATGCATCTATATGCATGTGTATGTATGTGCATGCCAGTATACATCTATATATATTGTTACTATATGTTGAAAAAATAAAATGGGTATATTTGTGTGCATATATTTGTATTTATATGAAAATATACACATGGATATGTGTGTACACATATGCATGGGCGGTGACACTCTCAGTGTTTAACACAGTGCCTGAAACACACTGACCACATTAAAATTTGCTTAAGTGAATGAAATAATGAATATATTGTTTTCAACATTTATTTTAGTTTCAAATTTATATATTTTCTGTGTAAATTTGAAATACGTCTAAATTGCTTCCATTAAAATAATTATATTTATCTAATTAAATGACGAACTATGACTTTAGCTAGAACAAGTTAACAGTGTTCAAATATGACTTTGTAATATTTTTTCTTCTTCTTTATATTGTATACTTTTTAATCATAACATTACATTTAGCCTAAAGATATGTATTTCAAGTTTAATGTGTTTTGTGAAACTCCCACCAATTTATATTCAAGGTTTAAAAACTTAGACCCTAATCTATGTTAATACTTTCAAAATATCAATTTTTTAAAGTTTTAGTTCCTGTCTATAACCAAAGATAAAACATACAATAGTTGCTCCTTTGTTAAAATAAGTAAAATCTTTTGATATTTTATAAACATATTTACTTCATTTCTTCACAAGAATTAAAATCCCTGATTGCAATGCTCACATTTACGATGCTCACATTTTCATGATGGTTTAAGGCAAAAAAATTTAAGACAGCTATTTTTCTCCCTTTGATTTCCTTTTCTAGTTTTCAACATTTTATAAAAATAACGTTATCTTTTTTTAAAATAAATATTTCATTTACTTTCCAATGCACACTATTCTAAGAAGAGTAAAAATATTTACTGTCATTTATACATGAGGTCTTACAATTAAGTTTATGAACTTGTTACAACAATGTTGCTAACCTTTTTGGATATCAGAGGGATTATTCATTATGAATTTGTACCAACTGGACATGCAGTTAACCAAGTTTACTATTTGGAAATGCTGAAAAGGCTTCATGAAAAAGTTAGACGATCTGAACTTTTCGCTAACAATTCATGGCTTTTGCATCATGACAATGCACCAGCTCACACGGCACTGTCTCTGAGGGAATTTTAGCCAGCAAACAAATAATTGTATTGGAACACCCTCCCTACTCACCTGATCTGGCCCCCAGTGACTTCTTTCTTTACCTGAAGGTAAAGGAAATATTGAAAGGAAGATATTTTGATGACATTCAGGACATTAAGAAAATAGGACGGCAGCTCTGATGGCCATTCCAGAAAAAGAGTTCCAAAATTGCTTTCAACGGTGGGCTAGGCAATGGCATGGATGCATAGTTTCCCAAGGGTAGTACTTCAAAGGTGACCATAGTGATATTCAGCAATGAGGTATGTATCACCTTTGCCAGAATGAGTTCACAAACTTAATTGTCAGGCCTCATATGTCTTTTCTATTTAGTCCTTTTTTGATACTTTATTGATTTTCTTCTCTTGCTTTTGAATAATGTTAAAATCATCATGACTGTTTATGTTGTTTTCACTTGTTTAGGACAAAATATTCAAAAGAAGGTAAATAAATGGTTCTAGATATCTAGCAAAACAACAAATGTTAACTTTTAATAATGTTTAAAATTAATTTTTACTCAAAAACATAAATGGAAAAATATTTTAAGTACATTTCACTGTTTGTAAACTGGAGTCCACTCAAGTTTGTGAAATTTCACAGTTACTATTACATTATCACACTAAAGAAGGGAGAATTACCGAAAGCTGGTATGAAATGTATTTTAAGCACTTTCTGAAAAATTTACAGATATATAGAGTCACTGGTCATGTTTTTCATATACTTGTTCGTTTTTATCTTGCCCTGAAGTTCAAGGTTTTCCAATTTGTGATAATGGGCTATCTATACTTAATTGATCGTCTCTAGGCTTATGCTATTTAGAACAGAATTTATTTATAATTTTGTCTACTGTATCCCAATATATATTGGTGTAAATAGGTGTTATGTTCCTAGAGATTTTTTCTCTTAAACCATTAGCATTTATTTATCCATTTATTAATTTACTAAGTTCTACAATTGCTATGATGCCTGATGTTGAACCTATAAAATTAAATGAGAGACTTTTTGCTTTGAAGCTTTGGTAGATGGAATGCTTCCCATTCAGGAGCATTGGATAGTCAAAAAATAGGATATGTAGGGAATGAGGGTAGTGGGAAAAAAGGCTAGAAAACTAGGAAAGGATCAGGTCTTAAGAAAGACTTCAATGATGCATAAAGGTATTTTATTCCATGGGTGATAGGTATCCCCTTTATGTTTCGGGCCAGAGGTAACATGATCATATATAAACCTGTTAGCAGGTTTAAGGATGTGCTGAAATTAGAGGTGTGGAGATGAATTATAGTACTGCTAAAGTTTAGGTAACAGAAAATAAAAGTAAGTAACCAGACAATATTTGTGGAGAATAGTATGGAATTGTAGTAGATAAAACTGTGAAACATAAAAAAATGAAACACAAAGGACCTGGCTAGCATAAGATTAGTCAGCCATCAGATGGTAAATTACCCCCAAAAACTACTGTTGGCTTGTTTGAAACAAACATGGAAACGTACACAAGATGTAAAGTTCTGCAGGAAGAACAGGTGTTGTTGAAAAATGACTGATTTGATTATTCAACAATAAAAACGTAATGAAGCATCAATGGCATCTATTACCTTTTTAAGCTGGAGTCTAGTGCTTGTATGGTGGTTTAATCTAATTAATAGGTATGGAACATCCCCACAAAATTAGATATAGGTAAATGAATTGGGACCTATAAAAATGCAGCTTGCAGCTTTTAGATTTCCGGGTTTAAGAGGCTTTACCTTAACTTTAGTACTGTAAAGCGCAGCTGTTGCCAACCAACATTTTTTAAAAACATTTTTGTTCTTACAAAATATATAGAAAACAAACATTTGCCCCTTTCCTTTAATCAAAACTTAGTTCTTTCTTTCCTTCCTTCCTTCCCTTCCTTCCTTCCTTCCTTCCTTCCTTCCTTCCTTCCTTCCTTCCTTTTTCTTTCTTTCTCTGTCTCTCTCTTTCTTTCTCTTTCTTTCACTTGTCCTCCCTCCATCCATCTCTATTTCACAACTCCCCCTCTCATCTATCTATCCATCCATCCATACTCCCACCCACTTAGCTATATAGCACCCAAAAATGCTCAAAGGTCCAGGAAAATATCTCCAAATTACCAGAGATAATACAAAAACACTTTATATACATATATATGTGTATATATATACACATATATATGTATATATATACACATATATATGTGTGTATATATACACATATATATGTGTATATATATACACATATATACATATATACACACCCATATGTGTATATATATACATATATATATATAATGAGAGACTAAAATAGTTTTTATATTTAAACATTTGCAAATGGGTAGTAGATACTCATGTTAATATTTAATATAATTCAAATAATATAATTCAAACAATTACAACCATTATAGATTTAATACTGCAGTTTTAGTATATTCTTAAACCATATCCACCTATGAAAAATATTTCAAAAGTATATAATATCTCAAGTATCCTGAAGAATTGAATAAAATACATATTCTTTATTCTTTCCCCAAATCCAATATTGCACATCTAACAATTCAAAGTTCAAGGTAAAGTTATGTTTCAAATAAGTAGTAGAATGTAATACAGTTCTAAAAGACACTTTTTAACTCAAAATTCCTAAGGAATTTTATTTAATACCCAAACCCCTACAAAAATACCCAAAGGAGTATTGATATACTGTAGTTGGAGACTGCAGTCTTCATAAACTCCCTTTTCAAACTCTAAAATCAATTGTCTTCTATTCCTTTATGTATCTATTGATTCTACAGGAAAATGCTTTTATAAAAATCAATGTGGAAAAGACTTATTTATGGTCTTTTCTTTGTTGCTTCAAAAAGTTGTTTTATGTTTTACTGTAAATATTAAGTGCTCCTGATGATCAAAATGTAAAAGTTGTGCCTAATATTTTACAAATAAAACAAACAGGACATCATCTTGATGTCATAAGAAAACATTTCTATTTCATCTCCGACATATAAATATACTGTTTAAGAGTTTATTTACCAATATTAAGGAAATATTTACTTTTGAAAAATTGTATCTAACATTTTCATTCAGAAACTCTTAATTATTTAACAAATCTGAATTAATAGTAATCAATCCCATCTAAGTATCCCTTTCCAAAAATACTGCATAAGACACTCAGTGAATAGTATTTATTATAATGCATTTTAGAAGAAGTAATATATCATATCTCTGAGAAAATCTAGTTCAAATGTATGATATCCTTGGAGGATTTTCTCTTTAAAAATATAGTACTACAGAGTACCATAGATAAATTTAGACAATACTTATGGACCAGCAACTAAAAATCCTAAAAATTAAGAATATCCATCAAATGAAAAGTGCCAATCAGAAATAATTATCTTTGCTTATGTAACAATTTATTCAAACAGATGGGTTTTCAAATTCAACTTCAAAACCCAATCTTTATGTATTAACTTGAATCACACACATTTGGACATTTCCTTAGGCAGTTGCTTGATGTCAAATGTATGTTTTTGTTGTATTCACTTATTTGATCAATTTGAAGTTTATAGAATCCATCCAAAACTGACTTTGCCAAATGCATAATTAAAAAAAAACTTCAACTGAAAGTTGAGAAAAAGGTCGTTTTGCCTCCTAAATATTGAGTTATCTCCAGGGCAGAATTCAAGGGAGAAGTATAGAGAACTGTTTTGATTAAACCTTAAATAATAAGCCTCCATTTCCCTTTACTTCTCTTCACCTTGCTCTTCTATATCTGTCCTTAGATTTCTCTGATTAAGAAATGAAACTTCAATGCTAAATTGTTTGAACATTGTGAAATAAAAACCCCTATTTGAATGAATGTGACTGTATCTGACCTCAATGGCTCCGAGAAAAGAAAGTGGCACATGAGTAAAGATGAATGATTTCTGACTAAGAATTTCATTGTTAGTGTAATGTAAATCATGGGCTTGAAAGGATTTCATCAGTGAAAACCTTTAGATAATAAAATAATTGCAAATGATCCAAACTCTTGGTTTATTTATTCTAACACATATTTATATTAAATTTTGTTTTTAAGACACCTGATATGTAAGATAGATATATTTAATTATTAAAATGATATGTGCAATCTAATTCTAAAAGTAGAATTTGTCTTTGCTTGCTTGTTTGTTTGTTTTTCTATTTGTTTTAGAAAGGTGTTATCCAGTTTCTTTGAATTCTTTCACCTATTCATTCAGTAAATATTTATTAATCACAAACAAAGGGAAAAATGAAATTCTGTGCACTGAGAATATATGCAGTGAACAAAATAGACAAGGTTGCCATGAAAATTTGTCAGACTTAGGAAAGGGAAAAAGATAACACTGATTATGCTTTCAGTGAAATGCTCAAATTGACTAGTGGTATCACAATGGATTATCTGATTCTCTAGAGGTGTGCATTTTTAATTGCCTCTGACATGGGGTATAAAAGTAAAATTGTAGAGAACTGATAATACACTGATTTCTGTTCATGACATTGCAAATGAACATTGGGCAGTAGTAGTAAATCTCTCTAAGTCAAATTCTCATTCCAATAGTTTGTAACATTTACTTATTGCCTCACTGAATGAGTTAAATAAAATCTTGACACATGTTCAATTAATATTTGATGAGTGTCATGATTTTACCATTTTGAAATTTTATTTTAAAAAAGTACCTGTCTATTGGCATTTACTTCTGGTGAATCTTTTATAAATGCCTGAACATCTTTAAAAAAAGAGAATTCTTTCATTATCATTCACTGTAATAAGATGACTTATATAAAAGGCAGAAAGTCATCATTATGTCAGCACAAAAATGTAAATGGAGATTATGTTTCAAGTGTCTATGCTTCTAAAACAAATCTATTTATTTTGAAATACCCAAAAGTATGGGTATGTTGTTTTCTTGGTTTCCTGTGCCTTTTTTTAACTTTGTCTTGGAGCAAAAGATTATATAATAATTTGATAATTATTTTGCTAGTAAACCTGAAATGAAAGTATACATATTGTTTACACAGATGATAGTAAATATAGTTGAACACCCACTGTGCAGTTTACAGGATCCAGCTGGTTATTATAAGCTTTTATGAATAGTCTATAAAACTTAAATGATACCCATTTCTAGTACCTTACTCCCAGAGCCACAATCAGGTAGAAAATCAGACCTCCTGGAGGAAAATGTTACAAACCCTGACAATATTAGGATCTGGTATTCAGTAGTGGTATTTGTGAATGATAAAATAAATACTAAAGGTATATATAAGCTTGAGCAGTGTGATAGTTGAACATACCAGTGTAAAAGTTTTCTGAAAATATGTGAAATTTTACTGAATCCTCTTGAATAATTTTTTGTAAGTTCCTTAGTCTATTTTTTATTAATTAATTACTTAGATGGTTAGGAATTCATACAAACTAACTTTAAAAATAATTTCATTATGTACTTATCAGAACCTCATTTAATAAGATTGCTTGTTCAAGGGAAATTTGACATGTAAGCTATGTTTATATGATACAAATGTTGATATTATAAATAATATTTTTCAATTTTTATGAATGATTTCTAAATATCATTGGCAAACTTGTACTTTTCCAAGGCTATGAATTCTGATTTAAAAATTTGGTACATGAAAACTCCAATTACTTATTGAAGATTTTTGGTCAAGAGAATAGAGTCGGTAAACACTGTGCTTGCCTTCTCCCATGACTAATAAAAATTCTAAATTATAGAACAATCAAAATTGAGAACCACCTGAAGACTAGATGAATAGACATCCTATAACTAAGCCTATAAAGAAGAAGCAATATCAAGACTGGTAGGAGGGGCAGAGATGTGGAACAGGCAGGTCCCACTCCCATGGTATGGTGGTTAAAAATCAGACCAGTTATCTTGGATGCTGTGATTCCCTCTCCTGAGGAGTAAGGGTTCCAGCCCCACACTAGGCTCTCCAGCCCAGCTCTTCAGCATTAGGAAGAGGAATATCCACAACATCTTCCTTGAAAACCACTAGCAATTGCATTTGAGTGGGACAGAGAGCTGCTGGAGACCTAGATGCTGTGGGTCTTAAAGAGCCCAAGCATAAAATCACTCACTCTGGGCTCTAGCGCAGAGTCAGCAGATTGCAAAATTCCAGGGACATACTGTGAGAAACTAAACTATCTAGCTTCAGGGGGAGGCCTGGAAGGGCAGGGTTGGGGAAAAACGACCCGAGGAAATGAAATGTTGGCAGGCACCATTGTTCCTTTTTTGAGTGCCCCCCCCCACACACACCAACACCCACCCAGTCTGCCCACCCAGGTGGGTGCTAAATCTGAGCTTTCCATTAACTGGTTAGAACCACTGGCCTTGCCCTGGTGATTCCTTGATACCAGCCCCCCCAACTTGTGCACCTAAACCACTTACAGCAGCTTCTTCACCCAAGTAGTTTGCCTAGGCTAGTGCTGCTGACTTTCCTAAAATTGCTCAAATGTCCACAAACACCAAACAAGCAGCTGAACTTGCCTGCATCAGAGCCCCTCCCTAGAGGTCCCAGAACCAACACACCGGGTGCCAACTTCAGATCACACTAGACCACAACCCAACTTGCTCCACAAATGACACACTCAATGGGTGGAATTATCTGTCATTAGAGTCCTGCTAAAGTGACTCCTGCCCCAAGGGGTGAACCCATGCAAAATAGCTTGTCTGATGTAGTCACAACCAGCACTCACAGTCAGTCAGTATGAGGGTCAATCCCACCTATGGAGTGCCAACAGCAACCCAGACTCAAAACAACAGGAGGGCACACACAACCCACATAAGGGGTACACCTGGAGCAGCCAGGTCAGATGACCAGGGAGACTATGCCACTGAGCCACACAGGACACCTAGTACATAAGACAGGGAGACATAGCAGCTCTACCTAACACATAGAGACAAAGAGGGAGGTAGAGAAAATGAGGAGACAAAGAAACATGTCTGAGAAGAAAGAACAAGATAAAACTCCGGAAAAAAAACACTAAAAGAAAATGGAGACAAGCAATCTACCAGATACAGATTTCAAAACACTGGTTATAAGAATGCTCAAAGAACTAAAGGAAGAATAGATGAACTCAGTGTGAACTTTAATAAAGAGTAGGAAACATACACATGGAGATAGAAAACATAAAAAAGAACCAGTCAGAAATGAACTGAAATGAAGAGTACATAAGAGGAAATCAATATCAGATTAGATGAAGCACAGAACTGAATCAGTGATCTGAAAAACAAGGTAGCAGCAAACACCCAATCAAAACAGCAAAAAGAAAAAAAAAGAATAAAGTAAGGATAGTTTAAGGGGTCTGTGGAACAACATCAAATATACCAACATTTGCATCATAGGAATACCGGAAGGAGAAGAGAGGGAAAGAGCAAGGGATCGAAGACCTATTTTGAACAGAATTATCCTGAAACCTACGCAACTTTACTAACAATTGTCACCCCAATAAACCTTAATTAAAAACAAAAAGAAAAGAAAAGAAAACTTATTTGAAGAAATAATGACAGAAAACGTCCCTAACCTGGCAAAGTAGACATATAAGACCAGGAAGTGTACAAAGTCCCGAACCAGAGGAACCCAAAGAGGCCCACACCAAGACACATCATAATTCATAATTAAAATACCAAAGGTTAAAGACTAAAAGAGAATCTTAAAAGTAGCAACAGAAGAGCAGTTATTTGGGTACAAAGAAGCTCCCATGTGACTGTCAGTTGATTTATCAACAGAAACTGTCAGCCAGTAGGGATTGGCACAAAATACTCAAAGTGATGAAAAGGAAGGACCTACAACCAAGATTCCTCTACCCAGCAAAGCTGTCATTTAGAATCTAAAGCAGTTCTTCACCACTAAGCCAGTGTTATAAGACATGTGAAAGGGACATCTTTAAGAAGAAAAGATCAAAAATAGGAATAAGACAATATAGGAAAACAAAAAAAGTCTCACTGACAAAGGCAAACAGTAAAAGCAGAGTATGAAAAAACTATAAAGCTAGTATAAAGGTTAAAAGACACAGATGTAATTACAAAAAAAAAAAATAAGGGATACACATGATCACACACACAAAAAGAAGTGAAAAATGACAAAAACATAAATGTGGAGGGCATGAGTAAAAATTGTATTTATGTTAGAATGTGCTTGAACTTAAGCGAACTTCATCTTGAACTACACTGCTATAAACATAGATCGGTATATATAAAGCACATGGTAACCACAAGCTAAAAATCTATAAGAGATACAAGGAATAAAGAGAAAGGAACCAAACATAACACCTAGAAATCATCAACATATAATAGAAGAGAGCAGGAGAATAAGAAAACAAAGAACTACAAAAACAATTAGAAAACAATTAACAAAATAAAATGGCAATTACTACATACCTACCAATATTTACTTTAAATCTGAAGGGACTAAATGCTCCAATCAAAACACACAGGGGCTGAATAAATAAAAAAACTTATTACATATGTGCGTATGCTGTATGTATGCAACCTACAATGGGTCCATTTCAGATAGAAAAACACACAGACTGGAAGTAAAGGGACTGAAAAAGACATTCCATACAAATGGAAAACAAACAAAAAAAGCTGGGGTAGCTAATATAGACTGTAAAACAAAGAAAATATAGACTTAAAACAAAGGCTGTAAATAGGGAGTTGTGATTTAAGTGAGACAATGTGTTTTTAAACTATCCTAAATATGAAATTCATATAATAGGTGATTTTTATTTATTTATTTATTTTTTGGTATCATCAGCCCTGGTATCACAAATGATGCAGAGTAGATGCTCAATATGGACTCATAGACTGGATAACTGACTGAATGAATGAGGATTTGATTAGCATGTACTTTGATGTTTCCATACTCATTTTCCTCCCTCTTTCTACAGTGGCATCCTTGAGGTTTTTCAGTTCTTGTGCTTGATTATCTATCTGCATGTCATTTGACTATCTTGGTATCTCTATCTAAACTGAAAGATCAATGGCAATTTCCCTCTCAGAAAGCTTTTGTAGAGTAATAGCTGCCCAATTCAGGCCAACTAGGCTTGGATCAATTTCAGAGACACCCCCCTCCCTGCCGCCTATGTCCATAGCTTCTGAAATCTACTTTTCACTTTTTCTAGGCTTATTTTTAATAACTTCCACCTTCTTCCTGCTGGTAGCTTAGAGACAGTGAGAGCTGCTACTTAGGTCAACATTCCTAAGAGTTTGTTAATGGAATAATACTCTGACAAAGGTAGCAGACTTGAGCACAGTTTGGAACACATGTGAGGGGACTTTATGTATTAGAAAAGGATAGGACCACAAGATGTGTACAACCCATTATCTATGACAACCTTTTCTCTCTTAATTGCAATACAGCACCCACTGGCAGGAAGTTTATTGGCTAGGTCTATGCAAGGTACAAAATATTTTTGGATTACTATGTGAAAATTATTATATCAATGGAGTGTTTTTATTCTGTGTAATAGGTTTTTATATCCATATTGAGTTAACATATGTAAAGAAGTAATTTGAACCATAAATGCAGGTACAAAGAAAAGGAGACAGATGGTATTATTCCGTGTGTATAACTTAACTTCATGTATTCTATTCCTTTAATTGCTAAATTTCCTAAAACAAGTACTTCTTTCAATTTTCATTAAATTCATTTAAATACACAATAATACAGAAACACATTCTCCCTATAAAATGTAAAAAGTAAGAAGTAAATTTAGTCACTTTTTTATTCAATTTAGTCAAGTTTTTAAACTTGGTGCTTGTCTACTTGTCTTCTATCTCTAATCATGCTTATCAGCTTGGTAATTATCCTTCTATTATTTGTCAATATATATTGAATATACAATTTATTTTCCTTTATATGAAAGTTATCTGAAATGGCTTTTCAATTGAGATTTCTTACTTGGTTTTATAATTTTGACTATATAAAGTTATATTAGGCTGGTGCAAAAGTAATTGCGGTTTAAAAGATTAAACGTAATTGTAAAAACCTCAATTACTGTTGCACCAACCTAATAGATTAGATAAGAATGAGCAATATGAGCCTTAACTAAGTAGTTACCACACTCTAAAATAAAAGAGCTTTGAGTTCTTATAGCAAACTAAATAATAATAATAATAATTACAAAGTAATATAAATTAAAGCAATAAAATTATAATCAATTATATTTTAATGTAAATACAACAATCAAAAATAAAAATAATTCAAAGTATAATTATTATAAAGTTGAAAATGACCCTCCCTACACGTGTCTGGTGCATAGTAGGTCTTAATGTATTATTTGTTTCCTTCACAAATTAATAGCTATATTTTTTAGGGTAGAAAACTAGAATATGTATAAAATAAATATTTGCATACCATAATAAATCTTTACATCATATTAACAAACAAAGTCATGTTTTTTAAAAAATGCTAACATTTATAGAAATGAGGGAATTTAGATTAAAGTTATCTATCAAAGGAATCTGAGGGGAAAATGTGATATAAAACATTCTTTGTAACTAACCCCACTGTGCTGGTGAACATTTTGCAGTTACATTGGAGTCATCTACATTTCTTGGGGAAATAAATATTTAAGAACACTAAATATGTTTTTAGCAACATCTAAATATTCTCGGTAAAATAGATAGAATTCAAGGATTAAAAACTCATCCTTCAATTCAAGTTGTTTTTTTGTTTTGTTTTGCAATCTGTATAACTTAAATGCTGTCTTTCACCATGGCTTTGGCACGAGGGTTTGCTATGCAGTCTAATTTTGAAAGAATGTATTATTTATTACTTCCTCAACAGATCTTAATGGCTATATTTTGTGTTTGACAGTTTGTTAAATATTTTTTTTAAAATCTCCCTACTTTGTCCCCTTCCCTGCTAAGTGCTAAGTTTCTGAGGCCTGTATGCCAACTTTCAGCTCAGAATGGATCTCTACAGCTGAGTTGAACTCATGAAAAACATTAGTTTGTGATGGAAATTATGATACAGCTTTAATTATAGTGGTGTTAATTGCTCCATTATAATTAGAGATCTGCTGACCCTCTTAACTGGTTTTGCTTTCAGAACATCAAGAAACAGCCTCGTTTTACCAGGCATTCATCAACTTCCTTAAATTTAGTAACAATTTAGTGGTAAATGTGTTCCTTAATATAGTTTCTTTGGCTGTTAAGAAGTTGGATACTCCTCTCAGATCCTGAGGAAACTGAGTAGATAATTTAAGCCACTGCACTGTTTTTCAGTAAGAATGTACAACTGTCATTTATCCTAGTATTCTTTCCCACATTTAAAGCTATTTGGTGAAGCCATTTCCTCTACCCATCTTATCCCCAACTTCTAACATTTATTCCAAGAACAGTCTACTTGTATTTATTCTGACTAACTTCAGTAGAGATGGAAAATAGCTGGTCAGCTTTCCTCCAGAAACCCATTCACTAAGAGGGATGCAGGCAATCCCTAGTCCACTCTTTCGCTATCTCCTAATCCTTAACCAGTTCACACAGCCATGTTTTTAAAGACCTTTTATTATTTATTATTGGGCTACTCTCAAATAGCACATATTTTGGTGTATTAGATAACAAATTCCCTATGTATATCTGTACTAAGATTAAAACTATGAGAAAATAATTTACTTTGAAATCAAAGCTAAGAAACCCATATGTATTGTAGTGTATCTCAACCTTTGACATGAACCTGGATACTTGTTAAAAATTTGGATTCAGTAAACCTGTTGTAATACCCAGGACTAAGCCTGGTAAGCAAGCACCACTTTCCTACCCTCCACCTCCTTGATTTTTCATGCAGATGGTACATGGCAACACATGGAGAAGCACTGTTATAGTAGTTAGATCAGACAATCACAGTTATGAGCAAAGTAACAAAACATTTAAAAATTGTTACAGATACAGATTTGAGAATTATTCACATCCGATCAATGAAAGCATTTCTTAAAACTTACATGGTCCACTGTACTGAAATTTATACAACTGTGCAATCAGGATGCTTGGTTGCAAATAACAGAAACTGGCTCTGGCTATGGAATCTTTATTGTATTAGCATTTTTATTAGTTCTACTATTCAAGTTAAATTTTCTATATATTGCAAAGCAGGGATCAAGTTTCTTTCCTTTTCCAGTTGTTCTAGAACAATTTATTGAAAATATATATTTTTTCCATTGAATTATTTTGATATGTTTCAATTTCATTAACTTGCTCAAACATATATAGCCAATGAGTGGTAATTACAGAATCCTAATGCAGGTTTGATTCCACTGTTCTTAGCAGTTCTCTGCCTCACGTTCTTTCAGCAAGCTTTTATTGAGTACCAAATACGAGTATGTGCTAGTCAATAAATATGGCTAACTAACCTTTTTTTAGGTACCATGAAAAATAAGAGGATGTATCACAGTGTTTCTCCCTTCAGGGTGTCTATAAAAAGTGGCATATAAGAATATTAGCAAATGTCCGATTTCTTTGGCAATTGAGAATAATTTATATGCATGTTACATCATAATTAAGCATCCTGGAAAATGGGTTCTATAAGAGTGGTGATAATATCACAGAAAAAAAAAACAACCTGTAAAATGATACCCTAAAATATTTGCCATTTGTTGACAGGAAGAAAAAGATTTTTTCCATGTATTCTACCTACTGGTTTTGTGCTCTAATAACCAGACAGAGCTACTTGGTACTTCTGACAGCCTGAGTCTATCTGCACTATATCTGAATTTATTACTCACCATTTGTTATACTGCTAATAAAAACGGTATAAAATACTATCTTGTCACATTAAATCTGCAATGGAAATATTGTTATGTTTCATAAGGTGATTTAATATTTTATTATCTAAAACACTGGTGTAGAATGAGGTTTACCACCACTTCTGTGAGCAGCTAACTAAATATTGATTGTACTAAAAGTTGCAATACTAACTGCATGGGAAAAGCTTTTCAACTTCTTAGAGTACAGAAGGGCACTGTGTGCTTAGGTGCCTCGTGACTAAATCAATACAACATAGCCAAGGCTCAGGATCCTACATAACATTTCCAAGTCCTATAGTGATGCTTCGAGCTAACCATAAGCACTTTCACTTTTAAAAAGTTGTTAATGTAATGAACAATCTTAAAAAGTGAAGAAAAGGAAAACGTAGAATGAAAATAAAGAAGAAATCATATCCTTGATTGTTTCTTTAAAATAGCTACATAAAAATAATAATACATACGAAAGTAACCTAGTTTGGAGAGAAAACAAAGCTGTTATACTTGTATTTACTCATCATTAAATGATTGGTTTTTGTTCCTTAAAATTTCTGTAATTCAGATCAAATATTGTGAGGTCTTCTCTAGAACTAGCCAAGAGTATTTTATATGTCAAAAATAAAGATCTCTTAACCCAAAATCCTCAAATATTACTGAGAAACTGCTCTTCCTTTCCCCTTACTACACTGTCAACATATCAAACTATATTAAGATATAACATCAGCCTTAGCAGTCCTATTTAAAATATATAAAGCCAAGATTTAAACTGAATGATATTCACAATTTAACTTTTTTTAATCCTAACTCAACTTTCTTGATGGTACAACAGTGTTTCTTCTATAATATTCATGTCTTTTGTAATATATCACATAAAAAATACTCTTCCCATACCTTCTTAAGTTAAATATATATGAATATTTTAAGCCAAAGTTATTACCAACAATATAGAAAATTCCAGAAATAAAAATATCTTATGATTTTCAGAAATCATTTTTAAAATATCCAATTTATTCGGAAAAAGAGAAAAAAGAATTCCATGAAAACTATTCAATATTCAGTCCCATAAAAGCCCATCCTGTGACTAATCCATGTATTTATTTTTCACATATTTATTTATCTTTCTTATATTAATTTCCTGTTTAACACCCTAGGTTCTTATGCCATTCATTAAGAAATTAGAAAATTGTCACAGCAGAAGAAACCATCAAACAAAGAGGCAACCAATCGAATGGGAGAAGATATTTACAAACAATACTTCTGATAAGGGGCTAATATCCAAAATATATAAAGAACGCGTACAACTCAACAACAACAAAACAAACACAATCCAACAAAAAATGGGCAGAGAACTTGAATAGACACTTCTCCCAAGAAGACACACAAACAGCCAACAGATATATGAAAAAATGCTTAACCTCACTAGCTATTAGGGAAACACAAAGTGTCCTTTGATAGATGACTGGATAAAGATGTGGTACATATGAGTATATACAATGGAATATTACTCAGCAATGTCTTAATGGCTTAAACTTATTTTGCAGGATATCACATACATATATACCCGTTAAAAGGGGGAAAAAAAATCTACCCAGACTATTTCTCCTAAGATTTAGATTACCTCTTTTAAAAGTCTCTAAGTGATTATTCTTAACACTCGTTGTCTAGAGCAGAGGACAGAATGACCTGAGTAAGTAATTAGTAGTACAAGACAGAGTTGCCTTCCAAATTCTGTTGTGATGCTTTTACAAAGAATCTGCTTCTAAATCATTAAGAGTATAAGTGTATGTGAACATGTGTATGTATACCCGTGTGTGTGTGTGTGTATGTGTGTGTGTGTGTAGTTTATGTGCTCCTATTTTTTAAATGGCCTACTCTATGCCTAACAGGCAATATGAGTAAAATCTGGTACATCTGAATCACTATAGAATTAGAATTTGATATATTCACAAAGGTACATTAATAAATGCACATTTATTAAGCTTATAATCAGTTTAATTGTTGTCAAGATAAAATGCTGTCCAGGGTAAACTTTGATAATACGTTTCTAGAGCTCAGAGACATTGACTTTATCCATAAATGCAGAGAAGATGTTGTTATTATTCTTCCATCACCACATTCATCCATACTTTCTGAGAAAAGTGATAATCTTATACTCTAGTATTTAGTCTGTTTTTTCCTAACGAGACAAAAGCAAGTTTTTTCCACAAAAGTTTATGAACAGATGAGGATTAGATCTAACCTACATAAGCCATTAACTAATCAACCAGATCACTACTCCACAATCACCTGCAAACTAGCAATCTTTTAGTTTCATAGTATTTTAATTGACAAATTTGCCTATGCCTCCAAGAAATAAAAGCCTTTCTCCTAGAGTACAGATTATGTCTCCATTAGCCAACCAACTTTATCACTGAAACATATTTTTGCGTATTTGAGTCTTTCATATTTTATAATTGAGATACCAACAATAGACTAGAGTAAAGAAATCTTGAACCTCTGCTTAGCCTTATTTCAGATTCCCGAAGTCTGGAATACTATAAACAGACTTCTGAATATTAGCCCTTCCTTATGAAACTGCTATGATAGATCTCATACTTGCACTTCAGGCACCTAACTTCACAAAGATCAGGCTTTTACCTCAGCAAATTCTTGATAATGGGAAGTCATTTATTCTTAAATAGCTATGAAATTGACCCAGGAGAAAAAGCATGGGCTCTGAAGACAGACAACTAGTGGGAAAAAATCAAGACCCGACACTTACCCAGTTCAGGGATTTTGAGGATGACATTTAACTTCTGTGATTCTCAAATTCCTTATCAGTAAAGTAATAATAAAATTATAACAGCTTCCTTTCCAGATTGCTATGAGGGCTTGTGAAATATTTAGGTGAACAGGTCAAATGCTATGTCACATCACCCTTTGGTTTTATAGTATCTGAATCGGACCAAATAGTCTCTATTTTACCAGGCAGCTTGTTGTTCACCACCTACTCTATCTATAAGCAATAGACCAATTATTAATTTACAGTTAACACCAAGGCCATTGACCTTGGGTTCTGAGTGATGAGAAATAGTTTCTAAATCAAAATGTTTTATGTAACAAATTGTACAATGAAATATCTCAAATATCTAGCAACGAAATCCATGAATGAAACCAGAAAACCTGGATGGCCTTTTTCATAACTGAAGGATAACAAAGATAAAAGTTTCTTTATTTAGAACAGGCTATTTGACTCTCAGAAGACTCCATTAAGAGCAAGCAAAATTACCTAACATTATCTTAGATTTTAAGGTATGATTCCTCTGAATTCAGTCAGCCCCTTGTAACTCTTTTCTCATATGAAAAACTGTATTTCTCCTCAGAATCAAATACCTACTCCCTGATTGTAATGAAAGGTCAAAGTTGGGGTACAATGGTTTCCATCAGCCAAAATATCAGTCTTCATGCCTATCCTTCCACCAAAACATGTAGAAATAAAGAGTTAAGTGATTTAACTCAGATATTCTTAATCCTTTCAATTTTCCCTTTTTTCAGTAAGCAAGTCTTTAAGTGTGGTGAGAAAACACTTCGGGGTTCTAAGGAACTTATGGGCGCCTCATGACATTCTCCCTCTTCTGAGCACATATCTATGTGAGAATGAATTTTCTTTAAATACTTCAACTAAAGTAACATGTCATACTAGATTGAATGCAGAAGCAGATATGAGAATCCAGCTAACAGTAAATAAGCCAGACATTCAAAAAATTGAAAAACTTCAAAACAATGTCATTCCTTTTGCTAATATTTGGCTTTGAAAAATATATCTATTTTTTTCATTTAAACATGTGTTACTTATCATATTGGTTTATTGTTATTTATAAATAAAACATAAATATTTTAAAAATTTCTGGTTTAACCTCTAGTTTGATAAATTTCAACATATATATGTATAACACATATAAATAAGCCCTTTAGGGGTACTCAATAATTTGAGTCCAAAGGAATCCTGAGTCCAAAAAGTGAGAGTTCAAAATTCAATCTGATGTCTATAGTCAATTTTTTCATATTTCTCCCAACAAAGGCTCATACCATATTTAAGTAATTGTAATCATAATAGTAGCAACAATGCATAGGGATTTGTAATTTTCAAATGCTTTTTATGCATTGTCTCATTAAAATCCACTCTAATCTGTCAGATGGACATCGTCATGATTTGTCATCAATTTGAAGACAAAAGAACAAAATTTACAGAAAATGTCTAGGTCACCAAGACTGCCAAGTGGTTAATAGCAGTGTTGAAATGAAAGCCAAGATCTATTGACCTTTAAATTACAAAACCTCTGCTTAAGCCTAAAACTCAACCAGAAGCCAAACCACAAAATTATTCCCCATTCCACTCCCACGGTTACAGTTAAGTTTAAATCAATAAAGGCAAATCTCTACGAGGAAATCTGCTTTCACATTCTTAGTGTAAGGAATGTTTACTAAACAAACAAAGTACACCTTTAGAAAGATTGGAAGACCTAAAGCTTTAGCAACAACTCTTAATGGACTTTACTATAAATTTTATGGGCAAATTTATTTCTATCTGTAGAAAGTTTGTTAACCGCCTCCTTTGTTCCTCCATTTTGTATCTTACTTCTAGGCACAGCACATTGGTAACCACTACATACATCTATTGCTTAACGTGGTTTTTAATCTTGATATTAGTTATAAACTATTGCTTGGTTTTAGCATCCCACAGAGGTTTAAAAATCCTGAGTAATAATTCAGAGTGACCTCATTTTTCACCTCATGGTGGTTTAAATACCTGATTATGTAAGGTAACTGCTAGAGAAGATAGTATTTCTACTTTTGAGCAAATTTATTTACAAATAGCATGGTTTCCCCAAAGATCTATTATTCCTGGGAGGTAAAGGGATAATATGATTTTGCTACTCCATAATATAATAATAATAGATTGTCTGCTTTGGGCATTAGATTATGTTAGCTTTTGCCAAAGAACTTTTACATTTCTTTAATGTTAATATTACTTCTTATTTCATGTATAGATTTCATATAGTTCATATATATATATATGTTTTACAAATATGCAATGTTTCACAAACATATTGATCATCCTAAGGAACTGGTATTCCAGGGAATACACTCTTTGAAAGATAATAGAATACATATTGTCATTTTGAATTTTGATCTAGGTACTAAAGATAGATTCTGGTAGTTCTTTTTCTTGTTGTACCATTTGAGAATTAGAACTTTCCAATATTAACATAAAATATGTACATGGAGGCTTTTTAATCCAGAGAATTATACCGTCCTAATGTGTTTTTTTGTTTGTTTGTTTGTTTGTTTATTTGTTTTTGGTTTTATTATCATCTTCTGACTTTTTAAAGCTGGGTCTGGGTCCTCTCTAGTACTTTTTTTCTTGTTCTTCACTGGATATCAAAACAACTACATAGGAATTTTGGTCATATTTTACAAATCTTACCAACATAGACAGGGTTAAAACATCTGACAGAAATAATTGAATTAATTAGGGCATGTTTATATTGTTCTATTGATTCTATATGATCCGTTTTTTTTTTCCCATGAAATGTCCAATCCAACACCCATCCCCTGTGGTCTCTACTTTCAGAACTTTTCCCTAAACATTCCACTTTTCTCAACTCCAATGCCACACGATTAGTAAATTCCACCATTATCTCTGCCTATTGCAATAACCTCTTTGCTTACAGTTGTACTCCTACAATATTTTTTCCACAGATTGCCACTCACCACTTTAAAACACTTTACTGGTACATACTCCTTAATCTGATTTTAGTTGATACCTATTTGTATCTTTCTCTACTTTTTATTCTGCTTCCCATCATTCATTTTTCCAGCTGCATTGGACTTCTATTCCTCCAATCTAATTTTTGCCATAGGATGTATGTGTAGATTCTTACTCACAACATGCTCTATTCTCGGACTCTGCATAACTGGTTTATTGTGCCATTCAGATTTCAACTTCAATATTACCTTTTACTGATCACCCAATATAAAATGGCCACAATCTATTTGCATAGAATTTACCGTTATTTGTTATTTTTTAATTGTCCATTGCTTCCCACTATCGTCATGGGAATATAAAGTATAGCATAAGGAATATAGTCAATAATATTGCAATAACTACATATGGTGTCAGACGGGTACTAGATTTATTGGGGTGACCACTTTGTAAGTTATGTAAATGTCTAATCACTATGTTGCACACCTGAAACAAATATAATATTGTATGTCTACTGTAATTGAAAAATAAAATATAAAAGCTCAATAAATGCTGTCTTGTTCTTTATCATCTAGACTAGTGTCTGATAAATAGTGGACAATAAATGTTTGCACAATTACTATTGATCAAATGATTAACAAACCAAAATAACTAAAAATCAGTTAGTTTGAATACAAAGAAGAAAACTTCTTCACAAATTTTCTTAACAAATTAATTCTTAATATATTTTTTTTTATTCATGCTGATGTCCCAACTTAGAATTTTTCAGTTTCTATTAGGACTAAACTTTGCTTCAAGGGGAAAGAGAAAATATTTTTCATTATACTATCATTTTAACTGTACTACAGTTCTGAACAATTATCACAAGAGCCTCATTGAATTAAGCAATATGAAATGCTTTAGCTTATAACCATAGAAAGTGTTCCCCATATAATTCAATTCAAGACTGGGAGAAAAGGTCCTCTTGTTATGAACAAAAAGTATTTTTAAATGAATCATCATGTCTAAATTGTACTATAATAAAGTATTATTTTAAGAATAGCTTTGTCAAGTTGAACACACTTGTAAATGGTCTTCATATCACTATGTCAATGACACTGGTAGATCTAATATATAATTATTTGAATCAAACTTTTGAGACAAGCATCTTTCAACAATTTTTCAATATTGCTATTTCATGTTGAGTACCAGATGTCAGACGAGTTGAAAACATGTTTATTTTGGTCTACTGGTCCTTCAAGATTTTTTTGACTCAATACCATCCTCGCCTTGCCTGTATATGCATTCAGCTCCATTGAGTGAACAGGCTTTGAGGAACAGCAATCTGCATACTTTTAAAAGAAATGATTTGGCCACCTGCACTTTTGGAAAATTTTTTAAAAGCTATAGAAAGCTTTCTAAGGCAGGAAATATCAATAAATAATATTTTAAATATTTTGGATCTCTGAGGAATATAGAGCCTCATTAAGGTATACGTTCTTAAATTTAAAGAGAAATAGACATGAAGGAGCTTGGTGATTTACAAATCTGGAAGAAAATCAGTTAGCCAAGTTTAATGTGATTGCCATTTCAGAAGAAATGGCACAATATACTTTTGTGATCCCAAACAGCATGCTCAAATTAGTTTTAATTCTCAGTACTTCTTTCTCTCTTGCTCACTCTTGCTCTCAATCTCGCTCTCGCTCACTCTCTCTCTCTCTCTCTACCTCCCCCAAGCTTCCACCACATCCTGTTCCTCCCTTTCATGGAGAGTCTCAAGACAGGTGAGCTATTAGGGGATCTGAAAATCCTTTGTAAAGAAACATAACCTTGCTCCACTCATTTTTGCTTCATCTGGAGTCCTAGTAATACATTTACACAGAACACAATCTGGGAAACTCATCTAAATGGTAAGACTTGGTTAATCAGTATACTGTAGAACATGCTTAAAATCAAAAGTTACTTCTTCAAAACCATCAGATGAAATTTAACAAAGTTTAGAGATTACATAGAGTTAACTAGAAGTAACTTTGGAATTTACTCTGAAGACTCTAAAGTCTTTTATTTTAAGTTGCAGATTAAGTTATGAATTTACTAATATCCATAGAAACACCAAAGATTTCCATTCTGTGTTTGTTTCTTTAAACCTGGAGAAAGAGTAGTATTGATCTTAGGCAGAAAACACAAGTTGACTAAACTGGAATTTAGTCCAGGTTTACTCTGTTGTGTGAGAAACCCAAAGATACCTTCAAATTTACATTTTTATTACTATTAATGTTAACAAGTGATTTCCAATTGGTCTAAATATTTCAGAACCACTTCTACTTCTATAAGTGCTAATGAAAAACATTTTAATATGCTTGTTATTTGACAAGTGTTTATAAACATTCATGTTTCTAGCATCATATTTGGAGAAAGATTTTCATTTTTCTCATTTTGCATCTATTCTATATAATTTTGCCTATCTATATGTATGAAAATTCTTTCAAGGTATGCTAACAATGCCCTTACGTCTAATTAACTAATTACATTAAAGATTTGTTATTGGTAAAGTGCTAGTATATTTCAAGAAAATGCTAATATGTTGATTAACTATTCATTATAATTATGAATACTTAACAAAATAGTCTTCAAGTCTTACCAATTTTAATGTGATTTTTTTCTCTTCAGAATTAACTTGTCCTATACTGGTTAGCCCTGTTAGTCTAATGCAGGAGTTTGAAGATATCAGTATAAGAGAACAAGAAAGATTATATTATGCTACAATTTTGAAACTACTCTAATTAATTTGTATACGTAAATATATTATGATGGACCAAGTCATTTTCAAACTTCATTACTACTGATAAATTACTTCAAAGAGACAACCAGGTGGTTTCAGTACTAATTATAATAAAACTCTGGCTGAGATTATTTGTTTAGGATAGTGGCTCTCAAAAGTTTTTTTTATTTTGTTTGTTTGTTATGTTTTCTTTTTTACCTCAGTTAGGAAGGGAGAAAAATCTCACTTTTAAGGAGGGATTAAACGTATCTGAGATAATAAAGATAAATAACCTGAAGCAGGGGATAATGCACTTATTACTGTTTGCCTTAGATGATTTTTATTTGAACTGCACATGTACCACACATTTTATCACTAGTTCTCAAAGTTTGTCCTTGGACAACATTAAATTGAATCTGCTAGGAATACCTCACAAATATAAGATCCAGATAGCTTACAAATATAAGATCCAGACCTTCTGAATGACCCAGAATGAACAGTTTAAATTAATACCTTTAGTAGGTAAAGTTTGAAAGACAAGCTACAATTCTGGTAATCTAATCTAAAAAAATTATTACATATTAGTGGTCTCAAATGACGTATTTACTCAAACAACAATCCAACAAATTAGTTGGATAATGATGAAGACAAACCTATGATAATTTGTAATTGCTTGCAAGAGAAGCAATTGTTGAAAACCACAACACACTCAAAATCATTCTGGTGATGCATTGATAACAAGTTGCACAAAAGTTGCAAAACCCCCATTATCCATAAATATACATGTGCAGTAGGAGCTTTACTTTTTTGCCAAAAAAGTAGGACCTTTACTTTTTTGTCACTATTGTGGGATAGTGAGGCTTCCTACCCAAATACTAACAGAGTTATAAACAAATTTACTAAATTAATAGTTTAGTTTAGCATAACAAATATTAGCACTCCTTAATCACTTATTTAGTAGGTATTAGTAAGTAGCTATTAGCCATACGTAATCCTAAAAGTTTATAATATTGCATGAATTTTCACTAAGATAGGAAGGGATTTGCATTTTCTATCAGTTCTTTGGCCATTAAATTTAGTACAAGTTTAGTACCATTTAGTATAAGTCTTCCAGTCACTAGCTTGATAAAATTATCCCATTTCCTAAACTCTCAATTTTCTCATTTGTCCGATGATGATAATAGTAGTTATATCTACCTGCCAAGATACTTGTACAATAAAACCACTGAATTGATACGAAAATAAAAGTTGTTGGATAATTGTCATGATGTGATAAGTATACTTAATTCATTTAGTTGATTTAAAATATGTATATATTGATCACTTATTACTTTTATTGGAATTGAACTATCTTTGTATTTATTTTTTATTCATTCATCCATCCACTCAACAAAATCGTATTGGGAACCTACTATATGCCAAGTATTCTGCTTGTTGTAGAAAATGAGGACAAAGGTACAATCCTTTGATCCCTTGGAATTACCAGTCTGCTGAGGGGAGATATAATGAAATAAATACAAAAATAATCATAAAATTACAACCATGTTAATTTTAAAATGTGTCATATAGCTCTGTAAGCATATTTACCATGGGCGGCAGCAGTAGTAAACCTTAAGCTGAAATATGAAAAGTAAATGAAAGTTATGTCAGGAAGTGGAGATGGTAAGTTATGGAAATATATAGAGTATCAGTGACCAAGTAAACATGATGTAAGCATTCCTGAAATGTCCAGTTTCAGTAAATCATGACAAATGTTTCCTGAGATTTGATGAAATGATAGAATTAATTATCTGTGGGCAAATTGGGACATTTTAAAGAATAAAATAATGTTTTATTTGTTTTAATACCTCCATTTATTAACTTTATATTTCAGTGTCCAAGCTGAAAAGACAGTTGTGCATTTAATACGTGAAGAGTACCATCAAGCTGAATAAAGTTAAGATGAGTTTAAAAAACATAAACTCATCATTAAGAGTCTTAAACATTTATGCACTACAAATTGATAGCTCAAGAGATAAAATGCAAGAATTTCTGTAGCTACAGTGGAGAGAAACTATGAAAGAACTTGTGTGGTCTCTCAGAGGGATAATGTTTTCTTACTTTAACTAATGTCACCCATGTATTTCAATTCAACTATCTTTGTTTTATAAACTAAAAATATTTTAAATCTGGTGCATTTATATTTGTAATCCTTTTTGCATGTCCAGAATTTGAACCCTCATTTCTTTGGCAAATTTGCCCACCAAATAAAGCAAATCCTCATCTAAGAAGATAAAAAAATCAGGTACATGTTTTCCTGACTTTGTTATCTGCTAGGATGGGGCATGTGACTTAGGTTCCCCAAGTCTGTGGGTCTCAGGTACAGCCCAGTATCATGTCCTATTGTATGGGGCAGGCTGCAACTTTTAGTAGTTGATGGTGGAAGCAGCCTTTCCTTTAGTGTGCCACTTCATGGAATTGTCTACCTGGCCACATAATCCCCTTCTCTAGCTAAACTACACAATGCTTTTCCTTTTTTTTTTTTCCTTTTTTTTTTTTTTTCCTTCCTTCCTTCCTTCTTTCCTTCCTTCCTTCCTTCCTTCTTTCCTTCCTTCCTTCCTTCCTTCCTTCCTTCCATTTCAGGTTTACTTGACATTCTTTCAGAGCCAACTCTGCTCTGTTTCCTGCTAAAATCTCTGGATGTGCTACCCAGCAACAAATTATTTTCTTCTCTCAAAATATGGGCTAATTGGCTTTTCCTTAAAATCACTGTGTCTTATTCTCTAATCATGGAACCACAGGAACAGGACTTCTCAACATTCTGTAACATAGTAATTAATTTTGGGGTCTTTTTAAATGTTACACATTCTTCTATTTTAAAAAGCACTATTTTGTTTATTTTATAGCATTCAATCATAATTTAATTGTAATAACCTTCAATTCAAAATATCTTTGACACATCTCTATAACTATTGCTGTTTATAATAGTTGAAGGAGAAATGTCTGAAACAAATATATTTATGTATATAAACTTCATTTAGTGGTGATTGCTATAAACATCTTACTCATGGACAATCAATAAATTAAGACAATTATGATAATAATGAGAAAATACACCTATAAAACAGTAGATTGCAATGATTAACAGTAATGTAATCTGTCCCTCACCCTAACTTTCTAATGGAGAATAAAATAGAAATCTCTCCAATGAAAGGTATCATTTCAAACTCAGTTATATGCAAATTCTAGCATATACCCCCAAATTGCCATAGATGTGAAAGAAAATTTGACTGTTATTAAAGTCAAAACAAAACAAAACAAAGCAAAAACAGACAATAGAAACAGACCCATTAGATGACTGAATTATTGAAGACAACAGAAAAGGACTTAATCTAATAATAAAAAAAAAAGCATTTAAAAACCCCACTTTAGTGTATTTAGCAATATTGAAAATGTAACACTGAACTCTCGGAGAAGGACCTCTGATAGCATCACTAGAGTTCACCATGTAATTCTGAGTATGTCTAATGGAATAAGAAGAAATAATTAAAATACATAAAAAATAGAAATAAGTGAAATTTTTATTATTTGTGGAACCATGATAGTTTACTTAGAAAATCCAAACAAAACTATAAACTATCCAAGTTAATAGTGAATTTAGTATGGTTGAACATAAGTCCAACATATAAAAAATGTTGTATTTCCAAATATCAACAATATAGGATTTCTGAAAAAAGAGGGTGGACTAGGTAAACACCGTGCTTGCCTCCTCTCACAACCACATCAAAATTACAACTAACCTACTACAAAACAACTGTCATTGAGTTGAAATCTGGCAAAACAGAAATCTAGCTAAACAGAAGCCCTACAACTAAGGATTAGAGAAGAAATCACCATTAAACTGGGAAGAGGGGCAGAGGAACAGAATGGGAATGTCCCATACCATGTGGCAGTTAAAAATTAGGAAGGATATCTTGGCTGCAGTGGTCCCCTCTGAGGAGTGAGGGGTCCCAGACTCAAACCAGGCTTCCCAGCCTAGTGTTCCACTGCTAGGGAGAGAAGACTAGCTAGCTTATGGCTTAAAAACTAGTGAAGACTATGCATGAGTGAGGCAGAGGGTGGGCTGGAGTCCCAGGTATTCCACTTAAAGGGTTCATGCACAGACTTACTCCCTGATGAACTCACTCACTCTGGGTTCCAGCACTGGGGCAGCAGTTTCAAAGGTGTCAGGGACATATACAGAAGAATTGAATTGTCTAGCTTCGGAGCAAGTGCTAGAGGGGCAGCTTTCTACAGACAGAAATGCTGGAAGAAGCCATCATTCCTTTGTAGAACCCTTCCCCATCCCAGAATGCAGACACAGGCAGACACCATATCTAAGTTTCCATAAACCTGACTATCACTATTCACTTTAACCTGGTGATTCCCTCAGACCTTACCCAACCCAACTTGTGGGACCACCCAAACCACTTCCAGTAGCTTTTCCTTATAAATGCCCTGTCTTGGCTCATGCTGTGGACTTTCCTAAAATCTCTCAAAGGTTTGCAAACCCCAAACAAGCAACATTTGGCCTCAGCATGCCCCATACCTCTTGCTAAGAAACCCGAAGCCTGATACTGGTGGCAGCTGGCCTCAGTTCACAGCTTAACCTCTTCCAGGTGCCTCCAAGCCCACAATGGGTGGGGAATATCTGCAAGTCACTTTGAGGCTCATGCCAAGTGGCCCTGGGCAGGACACAGGTGGCAGGTGAACATGGCCTGCAGCAATGCCCCTCATAGGAGGTCCTGGGGTTGGCACACCAGGTGGCTATCTTTGGACCCAACTGGGGCACCACTTGGTTACCTCCACAAATGACACACCCAAAGGGTACACTGGGCAGACCAGAGCCTCGCTAAAGCAAATCCTCCATTAGTTAGCCCCTGAACAACAGCTCCTCCACTGTGGTCATAACAGTTTTCACAACTAATCAGCATGAAGGTCAATCACTCCCAATGATGTGCAAACAGCAACAAGACTCATCTAAAACAGAAGGGCACACACAACCCTCACAAGGGACATACTTGCAGCACCCAGCTCATGCGACCAGAGAGACTGATCTACTGGGCTTCACAGGACACCTACTACCTAAGGCCATTTTACCAAGACCGAGTGACATGGCAGCTCTACCTAATATGTAGAAACAACCACAGGGAGGCAGCCAAAATGGGGAGACGAAGAAACATGTCCTAAATGAAAGTACAAAATAAAGCTCCAGAAAAAAAAAAAGAAAAAAAAAAACTAAGCAAAATGGAGACAAGCAATCTACCAGATGCAGAGTTCAAAATACTGATTATAAGGATGCTCAATGATCTCAGTGAGGACTACAACAAAGGGATAAGAAATATAAAAATGGAGATAGAAAGCATAAAAAAGAACAAGTCAGAAATGAAGAATACAATAATTGAAATAAACAATACATTAGAGGGAATCAAGTGTAGATTAGATGACACAGAGGTTCAAATCAGTGATTTAGATGAAAAGGTAGCAGAAAACACCCAATCAGAACAGAAAAAAGAACAAACAAACAAACAAAAACGATAGTTTAAGGAGGCTCTGGGATAACATCAGTCATATCAACATTCACATCTTGGGATACCAGAAGAAGAGAGCAAGGAATTGAAAACCTATTTGAAGAAATAATGACAGAAAACTTCTTTAATTTGTCAAAGGAAATAGACACACAAACCCAGGAAGCACAGAGATTCCCAAACAAGATGAACCCAAAGTGTCTCACACAAAGACACATCAAAATTAAAATGACAAATGTTAGAAACTAAGAATCTTAAAAACAGCAAGAGAAAAGCAGTTAGTTACCTACAAGTGAGTTCCCATAAGACTGTCAGCTGATTTCTCAACAGAAATTTTGCAGGCAAGAAGGGATTGGCATGGAATATTCAAAGTGATAAAAAGTAAGGACCTACAACAAGATTACTCCACCCAGCAAAGCTATCATTTAGAATCAAAGGACAAATAAAGAGCTTCCAAGACAAGAAAAAACTCAAGGAGTTCATCACCACCAAATCCGTATTAAAGGTATTTCTTTAAGAAGAAAAGGGGGAAAAAAAGGTAAAAAACATGAATAATGATATGACAATAACTACATATCCTCCAACAATTACTTTAATTGTAAATTGATTAAATGCTCCAATTAAAAGACAAAGTGGTTGAATGGGTAAGAAAGCAAGACCTTTACATATGCTGCATACAAGAGACTCACTCCGATTGAAAGGCACCAACAAAGTAAGGGTATGGAAAAAGACATTTCATGTAAATGGAAACAAACAAACAAACAAAGCTGGAACAGCAGCTTATACCAGACAAAATGGACTTTAAAACAAAGGCTATAACAGGAGACAAAGAAGGACCCCGTAATCCCACTTCTGGGTATTTATTCAAAGAAACCAAAAACATTACTTTGAAGGGACATATTCATTGCAGCATTATTTACAATAACCATGATGGTGCAAACTGGGTGTCCATTAATGGGTGAATGGACAAAGAAAAGGTATACATATATACAATGGAATATTACTCAGCCATATAACAGAATGAAATCTTGCCATTTGCAGCAACATGAATGGACCTAAAGGGTATTGTGCTGAATGGAGTAAGTCAGACAGAGAAAGACAAGTGTTTCCCCGAAAATAAGACCTAGTCAGACCATCAGCTCTAATGAGTCTTTTGGAGCAAAAATTAATATGAGACCCAGTCTTATTTTAATATAAGACCCAATATTAACATAAGACTGGTTAATATAATATAATATAATAAAACGTAATTAATATAATATAATACTGGGTCTTATATTAATTTTTGTTCCAAAAGACGTATTAGAGCTGATGGTCCGGCTAGGTCTTATTTTCGGGTAAACACAAAAATACCACATAATCTCACCTATATGTGGAACTGAAAGAATAAAATAAGTGAACAAATGAAAGAGTAACAAACTCATAGATACAGGGAACATTTTTATGGTTGCCAGATGGGAGAGGGGTTGGGGGGATAGATGAAAAAGGTTAAGGATCAAGAAGCACAAAATGGTAGTTACAAGACAGTGGATTCAGTTAATGTTTTTTTGTTTTCTTTTTTCCCTTCATTTTTTGATCTCTCTCTTCTTGGAGTAAAATGGTTTCTATTAATCTGTCTCCAAGTTTGCTGACCATTTTTTTCCCCCCAGCTTCGGTTACTTTTAAGCCCAAATGTTAAAAAGAAAAATTATAGGCAGTCACTTTCTTCTGCACTTATGTACTGCATTTTGGGACTACATTTTCTTTTAATAAATGCTTGGCTTGCTTGGCTTTGTTCATGAGGCTTTGTTCCTACATCCTGGAATGCGTACCCACTCTCCGACAGCACACTTACAAGGTGAGAGCAAAGTAATTAATTTTTTAAGCCCCCACAGTATTGGGGAGTCAGTGAAGAGAATTACTGGCTGGGGCACTGCTAGTTCCTGGAAACTGCTGTATCTGAGAATTCAAGAACCTCTGCATGTAGAGAAACTTTTTTTAGTGACGTCATAGGAATGGCGGGTGCGGGGCGCACTTTTTCAGTTCTCCTCCGGATCTTATCAGAAACGGGTCATCTATAACCCATCAAAGGACTCTCTGCTCATCACGCAGAACAGCTAAGAGACTCGTGCAAGGATTACTTGAAGGGCCCAGCTTAAGAGGCACATGATTCAACACACCCAGAGGCCAACTCCAGACCAAACCAGAGTACTACCGGGTTTGACCTACAAGTGACACATCTAGAGGGAATTCTCTACAAGCACAAGAGCTAATAGAGTCTAAACCACATTTAAGTGGTCAACCCTCACACAGCAGAACACCCTGCGGTGGGCAGAGCCAAGTCTCACAACTAGTCAGCCTAGGAGTTAACCCCAGCTACTCACAAGCGAAAAGCAATGAAAGATCAACTTTAACAGGACAATGTACACAACACAAGAGTCACCTTTGGAGCACATGCAGAGGAGAAGAACGAAGTAGTGCAAGTCAAATATAAAGGACACATACTACATAAGATAACCCAGTAAGAACTAAGAACTCTAGGGGATCTACCTAATACATCGAAGCAAACACAGAGATTCAGGAAGAATGGGGAAACAAAGAAACATGCCCCAAATAAAGAAACAGAAGAAACCTCCAGAAATGGAACCAAATGAAACAGAGGTAGCCAACCTGTCAGAGACAGAGTTCAGAACACTGATGATAAGAATGTTTAAGGAGCTTAGAGATGACATAAAGAAGGATAGAGAAATCATAATGAACAACCAGTTAGAAATAAAGAACACAATTACTGAAATAAAGAACTCACTTGAAGGAGTTACCAGCAGGTTAGATGAAGCAGAGGATCAAATCAGTGACTTAGAAGACAAGTTAGCAGAGATCACCCAAACAAAAAAACAGAAAGAAAAAAAAAATTAAAAACAATGAAGATGGTTTAAGAGACCTCTGGGATAACATCGAGTGCAACAACATGCGCATCCTAGGAATACCAGAAGGTGAAGAGAGGAAGCAAGGGAATGAGAACATATTTGAAGTAATAATGTCTGAAAATGTCCCTAACCTGATGAAGGAAACTAACATACAAGCCCAAGAAGTGCAGAGAGTTCCAACCAGGATAAACCCAAACAGGTCCAAACCAAGACACATTATAGTTAAAATGGCAAAGGTTAAAGACAAAGAGAGAATCCTAAAAGTAGCAAGAGAAAGACAGAAAGTTACATACAAGGGAACTCCTGTAAGACTATCAAATGACTTTTCTACAGAAACATTGAAGGCCAGGAGGGGGTGGCAGGAGATACTCAAAGTTATGGAAAACAAAGGCCTACAACCTAGGTTGCTTTATCCAGCAAGGATATCATTTAAAATTTAAGGCGAGACAAAGAGCTTCCCAGAAAAGAATAAGCTAAAAGAATTTATTACCACCAAGCCAGCATTGCAAGAAATACTAAAAGGACTTCTGTAAATAGAAGAAAGATGAAAACAATCTAACTACAAATTTTAAAATGGCAATAACTATGTACCTATCAATAATAACTTAAAATGTAAATGGATTAAATGCTCCAATCAAGAGACATAGGGTGGCTGACTGGATAAGAAAGCAAGACCCTTGTATATGCTGTATATAAGAGAGTCACCTCAGATCAAAAGACACACACAGGCTGAAAGTGAAGGGTTGGAGTAAGATATTTCATGCAAATGGAAATGAAAAAAAAGCTGGAGTTGCAATACTTATATCTGACAAAATAGACTTTAAAATGAAGAACATATTAAAAGAAAAAAGATGGGCACTATATAATAATAATATAGGGATCGATCCGAGAAGAGGACATAACCCTAGTAAACATCTATGCACCCAACATAGGAGCACCTAAATATATAAAACAGATATTGACTGACATAAAGACAGAGATCAACAGTAACACTATGATAGTAGGGGACTTCAACACACCTCTGACAACAAGGGACAGGTCTTCCAGACAGAAAATCAATATGGAAACAACAGTCTTAAATGACACATTGGAACACTTGGATTTAATCGATATTTTCAGAGAATTTCACCCCAAAGCTGCAGAATACACGTTCTTCTCAAGGGCACATGGAACATTTTCCAAGATAGACCATATGTTAGGCCACAAAACAAGTCTTGATAAATTTAAGAAAATTGAAATCATACCAACTGTCTTCTCTGACCACAGTGCTATGAAACTAGAAATGAATTACAAGAAAAAAACACAAAAACTGGAAGACAGATCAATTCATGGAGGCTGAATAACATGTTACTAAATAATGAATGCGTTAACCAGGAGATCAGGAAGAAATCAAAAGATATCTCGAGACAAACGAAAATGAAAACACGACGACCCAAAATCTATGGGATGCCGTGAAAGCAGTCCTAAGAGGGAAATTCATAGCATTGGAGGCCTACCTAAAGAAACAAGAAAAATCACTAATCAACAGTTTATCTTCACACTTAAGGGATCTGGGAAAAGAACAGCAAAATAAGCCCAAAGGGAGTACAAGGAAGGCGATAATAAAGATCAGAGCGGAAATAAATGAAATAGAAACCAGAAAAACAATACAAAAGATCAACGAACCCAAAAGTTGGTTCTTAGAGAAGATAAACAAAATCGACAAACCTTTAGCCAGACTCATTTAAAAAAAGAGAGAGGGCCCAAATTAATAAGATCAGAAATGAAAGAGTAGAAGTGACAACAGACCGCAGAAATACAAAAAATTTTAAGAAAATACTATGAGCAAACTATATGCCAACAAACTTGACAATCTGGAAGAAATGGACAATTTTCTAGAGGCGTACAACCTTCCAAGGCTAATGCAAGAAGAAACAGAAAACCTGAATAGACTGATACCACCAGGGAAATTGAATCAGTAATCAACAATCTGCCAATAAACAAAAGCCTTGAACCAGAGGGCTTTACAGGTGAATTTTACAAAACGTTCAAAAAATAATTATCACCTATTCTCCTCAAGCTCTTCCAAAAAATCCACAAGGAGGGAAGCCTCCCAAACACTTTTTAAGAAGCCACTATCACCCTGATCCCCAAATCAGACAAAGAAACTGAAAAAAGAAAATTACAGGCTGATATCTCTAATGAACATAAACGCAAAAATCCTCAACCAAATATTAGCGAACAGAATTCAGCAATAATTAAAAAGATCATACACCATAATCAAGTGGGATTCATTCCTTGTATGCATGGGTGGTTCAACATCTGCAAATCAATTAATGTGATACACCACATTAACAAAATGAAAAATAAAAATCACATGATCATATCAATAGATGCAGAAAAAGCATTTGATAAAATCCAGCAGCCATTTATGATAAAAACCCTTAAGAAAGTGGGAATAGAGGGATCATATCTCAACATAATAAAGGCCACATATGATAAATCCACAGCTAACCTCATACTCAATGGGGAAAAGCTAAAACCATTCCCCTTAAGATCAAGAAAAAGGTAAGGTTGCCCACTTTCTCCACTTCTATTCAACATAGTGCTCGAAGTTCTAGCCACAGCAATCAAACAAGAAAAAGAAATAAAAGGCATCCAAATTGGTAAGGAGGAAATAAAATTGTAATCATACGCAGATGACATGATACTATATAGAGAGAACCCTAAAGACTCCACCAAGAAACTATTAGAGCTGATAGATGAATTTAGTAAAGTAGCAGGATACAAAATTAATATTCAGAAATCAGCTGCATTCGTATATACCAATAAAAAAACATCAGAAGGAGAAATTAAAAAACAATCCCATTTACAATTGCTTCAAAGATTATAAAATACGTGGGAATAAATTTAACCAAAGAAGTAAAAGATCTGTACTCAGAAAATTATAAGACACTGAAGAAAGAAATGAAAGAAGATACAAATAGATGGAAACACATACCATTCATGGACAGGAAGAATTAATACAGTTAAAATGTCCATACTGTCTAAGGCAATATACATGTTGAACGCAATTCCTATCAAACTACCAACGACGTTTTCACAGAAATAGTACATATAATCCTAAAATGTATATGGGACCATGAAAGACCATGGATAGCCTCAACAATCTTGAGAAATAAGAACAAAGTGGGAGGTATAACAATACCTGACATTAAATTATACTACAAGGCTACAGTAATCAAAACAGCATGGTACTGGCATAAAAACAGACACATAGATCAATGGAACAGAATAGAGAGTCCAGAAATAAATCCATGCCGATATGGCCATTTAATCTACGACAATGGAAGCAAGAATGTACGGTGGGGTAAAGACAGTCTATTCGATAAATGGTGCTGGGAAACGTGGACAGACACTTGCAAAAAAATGAAGCTGGACAACCTTCTAAACCCATATACAAAAATAAATTCAAAATGGCTGAACGACTTAAATGTAAGATCCGAAACCATAAAATTCCTAGAAGAAAATATAGGAAGAAACTTCACAGACATTACCCGGAGTAAGATTTTTTACTGATATATCCCCTCACGCAAGGGAAGTAAGAGAAAAAATAAACATGTGGGATTACATCAAACTAAAAAGTTTTTTCACAGCAAAGAAAACCATTAATAAAACAAAAAGGGACCCTACTGAATGGGAAAAGATATTCGCCAATGATATATCTGATAGGGGTTAATATCACAAATTTGTAAAAAATTCACTCAACTCAACTCCAAAAAAAACAAACAACCCAATTAAAAAATGGGCAGAGGACATCATGAAGAGACATTTTTCTAAACAGGACATACATATGGCAAACAGACATATGAAAAAATGCTCAACCTCAGTAACCATCAGAGAAATGCAAATAAAAACCACAATGAGATACCACCTCACCCCAGTCAAAATGGCTATCATCAATAAATCAACAAACAAGTGCTGGCACTGATGTGGAGAAAAGGGAATGCTTGTACACTGTTGGTGGGATTGCAGATTGGAGCAGCCACTGTGGAAAACAGTGCAGGAGATATCTCAAAAATCTGAAAATGGAACTACCTTATGATCCAGCAATTCCACTCCTAGGTATCTATCCGGAGAAATCCAAAACTCCAATTAAAGAAACTTTATGCACTCCTATATTTATTGCAGCACTATACACAATAGCCAAGACATGGAAACAACCGAAATGCCCATTGGTAGATGACTGGATTAAGAAACTGTGGTACATTTATACAATGGAGTATTATGCAGCCATAAAGAAGAAGGAAATCTTACCATTTGCAACAACATGGATGGACCTAGAGAACATTATGTTAAGTGAAATAAGTCAGACAGAGAAAGACAAATACCATATGATCTCACTTATATGTGGAATCTAAAAAAAATAATAAGTGAATGAACTAATCAGAAACAGTTTTGGAGACATAGAAGGAAAACTGAGGGTTGCTAGATGGAGTGGGTGTGGGGATAAGGGGGGAAGTGAGGGGATTAAAAAACAGTCAGGAACCACAAGATGGCCATGGGGTTTTGAAAATTAATTTGGGGAATGTACTCAGCAATGTTGTAAAGATTTTGTAGGGTATCTGATGGACACTTGTTTCATTAGGGAGACCACCTCAGGGATGATGTAGATGCCCGATCACTGTACTGTACACCTGAAGCTGAAGCTGAACAATCATGACTGTCAAATACAGGTTTGTATGTGTATATATATATGTACTATGTACTTACAAGAAGCGGAGTACAGCATTAGAAATAGAGACAGTGGAAATGTAATGGCTCTGTGCGATGTCAGAGGGATAGTGGATGGGGGGAGTGGGGGTTCGCACAGTGTGAGGGATATAAAAGATAAACGTCTAAGTATTACTTTGTCTTGTGCACCTGAAACTAATAAAAAAAAATTCCTAGAGAAAAAAAAAAAAAAGAAACTTTTTTTGGCTGCTTGATCTATCTTCCTTTGCCATGGTTTCAGACATTACTTCTATTCAACTGGCTTCTGTACTGTATCACCTTCTCAGACATCTTCATTAAACTTTATCTCCACAATTTAAAAAAAAAGAAAAATTATAGATAACATAATTTTAAGTTCTAGAATATCCATTTGAGCTTTTTTCATGTGTTTTTTTTTTCTTCTGATGTTTCCCATATTTTCAATCCTCAAAACCAAATTTTTCTCTATATTCTTGGACATATGTATTTATAATAACTGCTTCAAATTCTTATTTTGCTAATTACAACACACGTCATTTTGTTTTCTCTTTCTATTGATTTATGGTTTCTTGACTTTGGGTCACATTTTTCTACTTCTCATATGTCTCCTCATTTTAGTTTTCTCATGGCCAGATATTTTGTAGACAATGTAGATTTTTTTTTTTTTTAACCTAAAGACAAAAGGTGTTAACTTGATTGGATTAAAACCGCAAACTCTTTTTCCTCTAGTGGATAACAGTTTAAACCTATCTTATCTCAGCCTTTCAGTGTTGCCTTCTGCTATGCCCTTTATAGTCTCCTCTCTGAATCCTTAGTTCAAAAGTCAGCCAAGGTCTGGGGTAAAATTTACAAGGAGATTTTTTAAAATTTCCTCCTTCTGTCTCTTTCCTGTATGGGATTTTGCTCTTTACTCTAGAAGCCTTGAATTCTATCTTCTGACCCCTCAAACTAAGGAAGATGTGGATGTCTGCTTCAGCTTCAGCATATGGTCCAGATATCACAGATTTAAAACTAACAAATGCAAATCTCACTCAGTGAAGTTCCCAATATTTATGGATTGACTCTTCCAGGTTCTTTTTAGTTTCAGTCAATTTCCAAAGCCTTAAGTTTGTAAAAATATTTTTCTAAAGTTCATAAAACTTATTCTGAATTAAAAGTTAATTTCTTCTAATATTATCAGAATCAGAATTGCATTAACCATAGGAAAATAGTAACAAATGAACTACATCAGAATTAATATATTATTTTCACAGAAATGATATAATTAAGAATGTGAAAAGGCAAGCCTCACTTGGGAGAAAATATTCTTAATTCCTATATCCAAAAAGACTTATATCCAGACTATATAAATAATTCTTTTTCACCCATTAGGAAAGATCAGAAAACCCAATAAAAGTGGGCAAATGACTTGATCAGATACTTCAAAAGAGGATATCCAAGGGCTGAGTACATATTTTTAAAAGTGATCAATTTCATTATTAGGCAAATGCAATTAAAAATCACACAGAATTGCTAAATTTAGACAAAGAAAATAATGTTTGTGAGTATGTAGAACAACCAGAACTCCCGGACTGGTAAGAAAGTGTCAGCAAACTTGGAGACAGATTAATTCAAACCATTTTACTCCAAAAGAGAGAGATCAAAAAATGAAGGAAAAAAGTTAACAGAACCCACTGTCTCGAGGGACAATAATCATGTGCTTTAAAACACATCTAATTAGTGTCAGAAGGAAAGAAAGTAGAGCTAGATTGTAGTTATTATTTTAAGAAATAATAGCTGAATATTTCCCAAATTAAGGATAAAACATAAATCTAAAGAGCCAAGAATCTAACCTAAATACACAAGATACATAAGAGGAAAACTGCACCTGGGTACATCACGGAAAGCTAGGAATGATGGCTGATTTCCACTTAGAAAAATATTAAGGCCAGTAGACAATTAAGTGACATCTACAAAGTGCTGAGAAAAAAAAGAAAATGTTCTAAAGCCAACGAAAATAATGTTAAAAATGAAGGTGAATCCAATAGTTTCCTACTGCTACTGTTATATATACATTACCACAAACTCAATGACTTCAACAACACAAATTTTTAGTCTTAACAGTTCTGGAAGTCAAAAGTCTGAAGTGGATGTTACTGGGCTAAAATCCAATTGTTTTCAGGACTAAGTTCCTTCTGGACCAGGCTCTAGGGTGATTCATATTCTTGCTTTTTCCAACTTCTAGTGGTTGCCTGTATTTCCTGGTCCTCTTCAAAGCCAGCAATTGTTCTCACTCTGACCTCTACTTCGTACTTCTATCATCACATCTCCATTGACTGACTCTTCTGCCTCCCTACTTCACTTATAAGGACTTTTGTGGTTACAATAGGCACAACTGGATAATCCAGAATAATCTACCCATTTCAAGATTATTAATTTAATCATATCAACAAAGTCCTTTTTGCCATGTAAATTAGTCTATTCACAGGAATTAGGACTTTTTTGGGAGCCATTATTCTGCCTATTCTGCCAGTGAAATAAAAACATTTTCAGATAAATAAAGACAATTCCTGAACAGCATACCTGTTCAGTAAAATAAATGTTACATAAATTCTTTAGGCTGAAGGAAATGGTACCAGACAGAAACTCATATTTAGAAGAAGAAATAAAGAGCATTAGAAATGGTAAATATTTACGATGTTAGTAAATATAAGACTTTCGCAATATTTACTAAAATTAAGTATCTGCATAACCTATGGCCCAGCAATTCCACTCTGAGGTTTACACCAAATAGAAGTGTGTACCTGTCCTCACCAAAAGGCAAGCAATGGAATGCTCGCATGAACATTATGCTCCATATTCATTTGGGAAGAACTCAAAAACCATCAATTTTATAATGTTCAAGTATAGGATATCTACCCATTACATACTATAAAAAATAATACTGAATAAACCAGCAGTGCATACAGTAATATCCATTAATTTCATAAACATGTTAAGTAAAATAAACTAGGCAGAAAAGAATATATGAGGTATTATATAAAGCACAAAAATTGATCAATGCTGTTAACAGTCAGGTAATAATCAGAGGATGGTATTTAGTGAACAGAAGGAAGTGTGACAGTATTTGGGAAGATATTGATATTAATAAAGTCTTTAAAATGTTTTAATACTGTATATATTAAATTTAAAACTCTAGTTTAAAAAACTCTAAGAAAAAAGTTTCAAATTGATCTTATAAATAAAACAAATTCTTAAGTTTATTAGAGTTTAATAATCATTAACTGGCTTGGATTATCAGTCAAATACATCGGTTTTTGTACATTTTATGTATAAGCATACGTTTTGTAATTTTCTAAGGGAGATGGCACCTTTTTACAATATTTTCATGACATCAACTTGCTGTGTATTTCCATGATAAATACCTGTACAAAACAATAATTAAATCTTATAATATTGTTTATAATAAAGCCCCAATGAAAGCAAAATTATAAAGAATGAGCAGTGTTTTGAAGGTTAGTATATTTCCTTATTCCTTATTTTAATCCCTGTACATGTGTTCAACATATTGTTCAAGTCTTCAAAAACTGCATATCTTTAAGCATTAGGAGATGCCTTTCAAAACAACATACTCTTCTATTATTTTCCACTTTACAAGTCCACTTCCGTTTTCCCCTCCCTAAAAGGGCTCCAAACCCTTCAGGCCTTGAATCATGTCACTATCATTCCAGCTAAAGGGAACTGGAGAGCACTCCCCTGGGTTCCTATTAACACCTGCTACTTAATCAGCCAGAGGGGCTGTTGGTGACTGATGGCATTTAGTTCCATCCATCCTTCCTCCCTCCTTCCCCAGAGGCTGTACCACCATTGCAGCCATCTCAGCCTGGGGAGTGAAAGTAACAGAGATTGGGCAACATGGAGAGTTGGAGAAATACATACAATTGTTCAAAAGCTGGAATTTGTTAGTAGCAAATTCCCAGTTATAAATTTGCCAACCATGAACATGCAGCTGTGGAATGTATTAGCTGAAAAATCTATAATTTTTCAGCTTTCAGATTCATAAATATTTTAGGTATTGTACAAATACAGCAGCGATAGTAATAGAGACCTCCCTGGATAGAAGGTTTCTACAGCTAAGATGTATGCAGCTAAGCATAGGGGGCCTTACATTTTGAACAAGGAATAAGTTTAGCAGTACAGCTATCTCTAATTTAGATTGTTTTTTTAATCCGCTGCCAGGGGACCATGCTGGGTGATTCACAGTAATGAACTCCACCTGGATGCTCTGTAAATCTGAAAAGGAGAACTGCAACCTAGTAGCTGTTGTTACCACAGATCTGGTTGAGTGAGCTCTAATTTGATCATTAGGTGACCATTCCACCAAGGAACCATGAGAAATGCTTAGAGACTCCATGACAGTACAACAAAGACCATTTATTTAAATAAGATTATGACATAAAGTGACCTATATTGAGAAAAAAAAAACAGAAATGTTTGTAGAACAATAAAAATAAAGTAATACTAAATATTTAATCTAGAATCAATGGATCATGGTAAGACTGTAATGGGATCAGTCTTTTTTCAAAGGAAAAGAAGTGATATAAACTTTTATAACAGACAAGAGCTATTTACTAAAATTGTATTAACACCATCATAAAAATGATGTCCGATAACTCGCCAATGATAACTATAATCCTGGGAGCATCTGGTCTTGTAGAAATAGTACACTAAGTTATACATTATATTGTATTGCATAATGAAACATATTGAGTAAGTAGCATTTTTCCAGATGTGGAATGCATATGTCACTGCTGTATAACAACAGTAATAAAATGCTATCTATATCCTAAAAAGCACAAGTTGAGCTGTATGACTTGAATCTACTTCTTTATTTCTATATAAAACTCTGGTCACCATCTCAGTCAAGTAATTTGAGAACAAGGCTATAGCCACCACTGCTGCTTCTCCTGTTTTATCAAGGCCATCAGGAACCGATGTGGAACATCTGCTATCACAAAATAGCCACTGGTTGACCTTGCTACTCTGTTACCAAAATTAATTTTCCATCCATTCTTTGTTACAAATTCTTATTCACTTTAATGGACATTTATTCTGTTTTAGTGCCTATTTATCCTTCTTTTTTTTTTTTTTATTGAGTAGTCATTATTTTATTTTATTATTTATCCTTCTTTTGATAGTAGAACAAATATAAACAAATATGTTTCTCTGGATAACCACACCTCCCTTAATTGTAGTCCTTGTAATCTGAGTGATCAATTAGGACATAGGTCAAATTTACTGAAAAACTTATCAGCAAAATGAGCCAATACAGAATTCACCTATTCATTCATTCATTCTGCTTAGCAAATTCTTGGTTTAATTTCAGTTAAATTTTGATAACATGCAGACCTACCATTAGATAAATCCTGTCTGATGGTACTGAAAACAGGATTTTAATATCCAAATTTGTTTGTATATATGTGCATATACTTGGGTGAGTAGATACCCTGAAAGACATCCAGAGCAAATTATCATCCCCATGGTTATTTATTTTGTGAATCACATTTTTTAAAATTTATTTAGCATTTTCTAAAAAATATGGATATCTGCATTCTGATTAATTTTACGAAGTAATTAAGACATGTTCAGTCAATGTTGAGTATGCTTTTACTAGATCAATAAAGGAATTAACTGTCTCTAGGGACAATGCTTTCTTGTTACTGGAAATGTATTTGTAAAGGCTGATTATCCCCTGGTGGGCATTTTGTAGTGGGGCTTCTCACTATAAGTGGTAGTCAGATTAGATGATCTTTGACATTCCTTTCAACACAGGTTTTTGTTATTCAAAAACTCATACTTTGTACAGATCAGAGAACTCTAGGCACCAGGTACAAATGAAAAAGAAACACTGAGCAAGCAATCTCTTAAACATTTAAAATAGACTTAGGTCAAGTTAAATAGAACACAGCACAGAAGTAAATTCAAGTAATATGTCAACAAATTGAATGATACATTTCTAGCTGAATATATAAATGCTGAAGAGATTTTCACAAAGATAGTTAATGAATAAACGTTTCTAGAATTCTATTTTGAATACAATCACAGTAATGATACACTAACTTCAGTAATTCTTCTAAAACTCTGGTCCATCAAACTTTTCAACTTCAGTTACTTTCCCATTCTTCAGATATTACCTACAAACATAGTTTAAACCACTTTATCTCTTGAAGCTACTGATAACAGAAAATATTATATGCTATTCTTTCCTAACTCAGTAAGTGGCAACTCCAAATTTTATGAACTGTATATTTAAAATATCCCCATAGTCCAATCACTTCTTATCAATTTACAGACTTATGGGGGGAAAAAAAAGTCTTCAAGTGTGATCTACTGTCACACTTGAAGACTTTAACACTCTTCTCTCGATAATTAGTAGAAAATATGAAAAAAAATATAAGGATATAAAAGATTAGAACACTTCCAACCATCATGAACTAATTTATTCTCTGTTAAGCCTACTGTTTTAGAGAAGTTTTAGTTTTACAACAAAATTGAGAGAAAGGCACAGAGATTTCCTGTATACCCCTGCCTCACACATGCACAGCTTCTAGCATCATCAACATCACTCACCGTAATGGTGCATTTTTTACCAAGAATGAACCTATATTGACACATCATAATTATTCAAAGTTCATATATGTTATGGTTCATTCTTGGTGTTGTACATTCTATGGATTTGAAAAAAGTATGATGACATATAGTCATCATTATGTCATACAGAGTATTTTCATTGCCCTAAAAATCCACTGATCTCTTTATTATCTGTAGTTTGCCTTTCACAGAATGTCAGACAGTTGGAATCATACAGTATGTAGCTTTTACAGATTGGCTTCTTTCACTTAGTAATCTGCATTTAAGTTTCCTCTATGTTTGTTCACAATTTGATAGCTCAGTTCTTTTTACCATTTAATAATATTCCAGTGTCTGGATTACGACAGTTTATTTAACCATGCACCTACTGAAGAACATTGTGGTTGCTCCCAAGTTTTATCAAATTTGAATGAAGTTACTATAAATATACATGTTTAGGTTTTGTGTGGACATCAGTGTTCAACTCCTTTGGGTAAATACCAAGGAGCACAATCACTGAATTTTATGGTAAGAGTATATTTGGTTTTGTAAGAAACTGCTAAACTATGGTATACTTTAATGCACATTACTTTCAACTGTGACAGCAAACACACTCTTTTCAAGTGCATATGGAACGCTTAGCAAGATAGTCCCTATGATGAACCATAAAAAGTTTCAATCAAGTCCAAAATATTCAAAAGTTGACTCTTCCGAAAGGTTAATAAAAGTAATCTTGTAAGACTGATTCCATAGAAAAGAGGGATAAACGCCCAGTATCAACAAGAAAGATGGGATACCTCCATGGAGCCTTAAATTAATTAATCTTAGATTATTAAAGTCCATAGATATTTAATGATTATTATACTATTATATATATTTCATATTATATTCAACTTTATGCAATACACTCAAATAAACAAAATCATCTGAAAGCAGAGCAAACTTTATTTAAAATATTAATAAATAAAATTAAGCAATATGTAAAAAAGTAATATATCAATAGTCTGACAAACCAAATATGGAAATATTCATTGTAGCTCCTCCCATCAACAATTCTTAGACTTCTTTCCTTTTCCTTAAGAAATGGATTATATATTTAGCTAAGTAACTTTCTCAATTTGTTTCATGTCCATGGAAATTTGGCAGCTTAAAGGCAATTTTGATTCAGTCACATGAGTGAGTTCAGGCAAAACCAATAGAAAAATGATACCACCAACACACAAATTATAAACAATGATAAATCATGGTTGTTTTAAGCCACCACATTTTGGAGTATTTTGTTATGCATCTCTAGGTAACAGATAAAATGAGAAGATGAAATAAAACTCTTTATTTGTACAGGACCTGACTCTCTATGTGGAAATCCCAGGAATCTACACAAAAGCTACTAATAAAAGAACAAATAAGTGAGATGAGAAATGTTAAAGGATACAAAATCAATGTGGAAAAATCAATTTTGTTTCTACCAAAGAAAAAATTAAACTGATATTAAAAACAGAATGCCATTTTTAACAGCATAAAAGTATAAAACTCTTAAGGATAAATTCAACAAAAGATGCACAAGACCCATATAATGAAAAATATAAAACATTGTTGAGAGAAATTTAAAAGACACAAATAACATAAAGGCATACTGTTTCCATGGTCTGAAGTCCCAAATTTTAAAGATGCAAATTCTTCCTTGATACAGATACAACATAATCCTAATCGATATCCCAACTAATGTTTTTAAAGAAATTGACACATGGATTATAAAATATGCATGGAAATCCAAAGATCTAGCCTAGCCATAACAACTTGAAAAACCTAGAATGCCAAAACAACTTTGGAAAATAATCAAGTTTGGAGAATTTACACTTCCTGACTTCAATAAGTATTATAAAATTATAATAATCAAGATAGTGTGATTTTTGCATGATAATAGGCAGATCACTGGAGCAGAAATGAAAGTCCAGAAATAGACCCATATATATGGTAAGTGGATATTTGAAAACAGTAAAAAAAAAAAAAAAAAGAAAACAAATTAACATGTATTGCTGCAACCATTGGATATCTATACGCAAAAATAAATGAAGAGTTTAATCCATATTTAATGACATTAAAAAGTTAGTTAAAATGGACCATAAACTTAAGTGTCAACCATAAAACTATAAACTTTGCAGAAAATAGAATAGACAATATTATCAACCTTCTCTTAAGACAAGTGTTCCTCAATATAGTTCCAAAACCACGATGCATAAAATATTAGATTTATCAAAATTAAGAATGTTTGCTCTATGAAAGTCACTCTTAAAAAAAAAAAAAAAAAGATAGTCCATTGCTTTAACCACTCAAACAAAAAAACTCATAGACATTGACAGCAGTTCAGTGGTTACCAGCAGGTAAGGGGAGAGAGGGGATGATAGAAGAAGGTAAAGAAGTTCAAATATATGGTGATGGAAGGGGAACTGACTTTGATTGGTGAACACACCATTATGCACTATATAACTGTACACTTGAAACCTATATAATTTTACTAATCAATGTCACCCCAATAAATTTAATTTAAAAAAAGACAAGCTATGCACTGGAAGAAAATATTAAATATTTGTAAATACCATATCTGATAAAGAAATTATATCCAAAATATATAAAGAACAACCCAAACTCAATAATGCAAATAGACAAACCAATTAGAAAAAATAATAAACAGACTTCCAGTTTTCATTTCCCCATGTGAAAAGTTAGAAATTGTCATTCCATCCGAAAGACAAGTAAAAGACGAACAGACTGAAAAATCAACAATTCTTCTTAGATTCATATGAGAGAAGAAGACACAAGAAAAACCACTGCCCTCAATATTAGAGAGACAGTCAAATGAATGCAGAGTGTCTTGGCTTATCAAAGCAGAAGTTACAGGCAGAAACTGTGGAGTGAACCAGTGTAGGAACAGGAAACGTGAAACATGACTGACAAATTGTTAGAGGCTCAGTGTGGACAAGAGTCAATAATTAAAAACCTTCCAAAACAGAAAGCACCAGGCCCAGATGGTTTTACTGGTCAACTGTACTCCACGTATAAAGACAAAATTATACTTATTCTCTACAATCTCTTTCATAGGATAGAAACAGAGGGAATTTAATCTATAAGCCTAGCATTATTTCAATATCAAAAGCAAACAAATATATACAAGAAAATAAAACTACAAATCAATATGTCTCATGAACAAAAATGTAAAAATCCTCAACAATTATAGCAAATTGAATTTAACAAGGTATATAAAGAATTATACACTATGGCCAGTTGTTATTTATTTCAGTTATGCAAGGCTGTTTCAATATTTGAAGATCAATGAATGTAAATCATCACATCAATATGGTACAATATGTAAATCATGTGCTTATATCAATAAATTCAGAAAAATCAGTTGACAAAATCCAAACACCCATTCATGATAAAAACTCAGTAGACTAGAAATAAAGGGAAACTTTTCAACTTGATAAAGTATATCTCCAAAAAGCCTAAAGCTAACATAATCGTTAGCTGAGGAATTCGAGCTTTCTCACTAGGATCAGGAACACAACAAGGATGTCCTCATTCAGAGGTCCTCTTCAACATCATACTGAAGTTCTAGCTAAAGCAATATGACAAGCAAAGGATATAAAAGTACACACATGTTGGAGAGGCTGTGGAGAAAAAGGAACCCTCATACACTGTTGGTGGGAATGCAGACTGGTGCAGCCGTTATGGAAGGCAGTGTGGAGGTTCCTCAAAGAATTATGAATAGAATTGCCATATGACCCAGCAATCCCTCTCCTGGGTATCTACCCAAAAAATCTGAAAACATTTATATGTAAAGACACGTGTGCTCCAATGTTCATTGCAGCTTTGTTTACTGTGGCCAAGACATGGAAACAACCAAAATGTCCTTCGATAGATGAATAGATAAAGAAGTTGTGGTATATATACACAATGGAATACTATTCGGCAGTAAGAAAAGATGATATAGGAACATTTGTGACAACATGGATGGATCTTGAGAGAGTAATGCTGAGCAAAACAAGTCAGACAGAAAGAGCAGAGAACCATGTGATTTCACTGTTTTGGTATATAAACCAAAAACAACAAAAGAACAAGACAAACAAATGAGAAACAGAAACTCATAGACACAGACAATAGTTTAGTGGTTGCCAGAGGGTAAGGGGGCAGGGGGTAGGGGGTGGGAGATGAGGGTAAGGGGGATCGAATATATGGTGATGGAAGGAAAACTGACTCTGGGTGATGAACACACAATGGGATTTATAGATGATGTAATACAGAATTGTACACCTGAAATCTAAGTAATTTTACTAACAATTGTCACCCCAATAAATTTAATAAAAATTAAAAAAAAAAAAAAACAACAACAATGAGATACATTGCACACCTATTAGAATGGCCAAAATCACTCTAAAGCCAGAATTCCTGGGTTAAATTACATCTGCCACTAACTAATTGTGCAGCTTTCAGCAAATTATTGAACCTCTATGTTGCCAAGTTTCCTCATCTTTAAAACTGAGATAACAATAGTACCTCTTTCATGATGACACTGTTGGGAGCATTGAGTTCAGATACACTAAGCAAAAGCACTTCGAATAGCACCTGGTATACATTAAGTGCTATGCAAATGCTAGTTCTATTATTGTTGTTGTTATTAGTATCAAAGGAAATATATGAATTTACAAAATGAAAGATATCATTAAGTATTCAGTGAATAAAATAAAATAGACTCACATCAAGATACATTGTCATAAAATTTCAACAGCTGAGGAACAAAGATAAAATGATAAAGCTTCCCAAAAGATGGAAACATAAAAACAGGGAAAATACACTGTTTGTTTACAAAGGCTTAGATTAGCACTAATTTATTTTTTAAAGCACCACTGGAATACAGAACATAGCCCCAAATAAAGCTTGAGAGCAAAATATAAATATATCAGACATTCAAGGAATTCCTTACCAGATAAATTAATGGAAAAATAGAAAAATAAATATGAAAGTGAACACACAAGACTAAGGAAGAAAAGAATGCACTCAAATAGAATTATGAGAAATCCTGGGATAAACAATAGGTCCAGTGAGTACTGGATCCAGATCGAGCAGGAGGCAGAGGATTCCAAGAAACGCTTTCAAGGAAAAGAGAGATTGAACACATCTGACGTTATTCTCGAAATACTGAAAGAACTATAGAGCTTAAACAAAAAGTTACTATAAAAGAAAAATAACTAGTCAAAACACTTTGAAAAAAATCAGCACAAGAAATAAAACATATTACGTACTTTATTCTGTAGTAAGCAATACTTACATAGTTCTGAAGTTTATTATTATTTCACTTAGAATCAAATCTATTAACTCAAAGGAAAAAGTTAAGAATAAAAGCAGGTGGAAGATGAAAGGGATGTATTCTATAAGTGCTAATACCCTTATCTTTTAGAGTCAGGATTTAAGAGATTATGTCTGTAAAGAATGGTACAAAAATACAGAAATAAACTATATTCTATAAAATTCCAAAATAACCAATAAAGTAGGTAAAAACAGTGATGTGAATATATCAGGATGAGGGAGAAGACACGTAGCAGATTGAAACAAACGATTAGGAAATAAATAATGATAGTTAAAGTTTATATACTAGGGCTGACAATTAAGGTCACGAACTTGTTAAAACAATGTTGCTTAACTTATTTTGATATCAGAGGGATTATTCATTATGAATTTGTACCAACTAGAAAACAGTTAACCAAGTTTACTATTTGAAAGTGCTGAAAAGGCTGCGTGAAAAAGTTAGACGAAAATGAACTTTTCGCCAACAATTCACAACAATGCACCAGCTCACACAGCACTGTCTTTGAGAGAGCTTTTAGCAAATAAACAAATAAGTGTATTGGAACACCCAACCTACTCACCTTATCTGGCCCCCAATGACTTCTTTCTTTACCTGAAGATAAAGGTAATATTGAAAGGAAGATATTTTGATGACATTCAGGACATCAAGGAAAATACGACGACAGGTCTGATGGCCATTCCAGAAAAACAGTTCCAAAATTGCTTTGAAGGGTGGACTAGGTGCTGGCATTGGCACATAGCTTCCTAAGGGGAGTACTTCAAAGGTGACCATAGTGATATTCAGCAGTGAAGTACGTAGCACTTTTTCTAGGATGAGTTTTCGAACTTAACTGTTGGACTTTGTTTATATAAACTGAAGTTTATTTGTATCATTTAGAGATATACCCTAAACAATAAAAATTAAGTTAAAAGTGGTAGCTCCCTCTGAAGCTAGCAGTTGGGTGTAACAGAGCAGTAGACCGTGTATGTCATTATAATCTTACCATAATTTTTACTATTTCTTTTTCTTTTATGCATGTATGTATTTTATAGATGTAAAAAATTACTGAAGATACTACACAGATATACAATGCTAGCCAGTGAGTAGAGAAGATGACAATTAAGTGGAATAGAGTCCACAGAGAGGCAAATGAAGATGTATGGAGAACATTTATGATTGCGTTGAAGATTTCAAATCACTGCTGAAAATATTATGATATAGGGACATTCGGTTATAGATAAAGAAAATCCTAAATTTAGATCCCCATATCATACAATGCACAATAATATATCTCAAAGAGATTCCAGAAACAAATTTTAAAAATACTCTTATAGAGAAATTCAAATAAAAACTATCATGAGATATCACCTCACACCACTTAGAATGGCTATCATCAACAAAACAAATAATAACAAATGTTGGAGAGGCTGTGGAAAATAGCGAACGCTCATACACTGTTGGTAGGAATGCAGATTGGTGCAGCCACTATGGAAAGCAGTGTGGAGGTTCCTCAAAAAATTAAGGATAGAATTACCATATGACCCAGCAATCCCTCTCCTGGGTATCTACCCAAAAAATCTGAAAACATTTATATGTAAAGACACGTGTGCTCCAATGGTCACTGCAGCTTTGTTTACGGTGGCCAAGACATGGAAACAACCAAAATGTCCTTTGATAGATGAATGGATAAAGAAGATGTGGTATATAGTATACACAATTGAATACTATTCTGCCATAAGAAAAGATGCAATAGCACCATTTGCGACAACGTGGATGGATCTTGAGATTATTACGCTAAGCCAAATAAGTCAGACAGAAAAAGTTGAAACCGTATGATTTCACTGATATGTGGTATATAAAACTGAAAACAACAAAAGAACACGACAAACAAGTGAAAAAACAAAAATTCACAGACTGACAATAGTTTAGTGGTTACCAGAGCATAAGGGGGGAGAGGGGTGGTAGATGAGGGCAAAGGGGATCGAATACATGGTGATGGAAAGAGAACTGACTCTGGGTGGTGAACACACAATATGATATACAGATGATGTATTACAGAATTGTACACCTGAAATTTATGTAACTTTTCTAACAATCGTCACCCCAATCAACTTTAATTTTAAAAAAAAGGAAGAAAATACTCTAATAACATTGAAATAAATGCTATTTCATCTTTTACAAGGGGGACATCTTTTACAATTTGGGGTGAAGAAGGCCTTCCTGAACAGCAACGTGAAACTGTAAAGAAAGTCACTGCAAGGTTAAAATTGTGCACTTCTGTTCAAAATAGACTTAGGTGATGTTAAAAAGCATGTAACAGACTAGAATAAAATACAACATATCTAGCTGACAAATAATATCTGTAAAAATAAAGTTGTCAGATTACATGGACCATAAATATATGAAAAGATTACCCACCTAATTAGTACTTAAGGAAATGTAAGTTAAAACAGTGTTATCATTTCACTGATAATTTTGACAAAATGAAGTTTAAATTCCCTTGTGAAACCTCTTACGCTTGTGACTTTTTGGTAAATTAAATGTTCTGTATTTCTTATAATAGGAAGTGTTCTATCTGTACTTATTTTGTTTTAGGGGTTGACTTGGGAATGTGTATTTTTTCTTAGGAAAGTATCCATTGCATCATGTTTGCAAATTATTTGCATGAACCATGCAAAATAGTTTATGAGTTTTAAACAATTTTCTGAGGTCCAATGATTTTCATCCTATTTAATATTTTATATGTTTGTGTTTCCTTCCCCTTTTTCTTAATTTGTCTCTCTAGGATTCGTCTATTTTAATGATTTTAAATTATTTTAATAATTAGTTCTTTTGTTTTTCTCTTGTATAATTAATTTATGGCTTGGTTTTATTATTTTCTAGCTCCGCTTCCTTTATGTTTAATTTTTTGTTTCTTTTATAATGTCTTTGATTTAGGCATTAAATCCCTTTTATTCTTCATTTTTCCTATAAATGTTTAATGCTATTAGATTTCTGTTGCACTCTGCTTTATTGTACTCCCTAGATCCAGATACATAGATGTTTTTTGTCATTATTTTTGTAACTTCCTCAATTTTAGTTTTTATTCCCCTTTGATACAAGGCTTATTTAAGAAATAGTTTCAAAAGTTTTCTAGAAAGCATGTTTTGGTTTGTTCTTTGGTTTTATAATTAATTTCTAGTTTTATTGCCATTTGATCAGCTAACTTTTGAGTATTATTTCTACTTCATTAGATAATAATTTTTTGATAGTTTTCAAAACAGTAATTTTGGGGAATAAACAATAAAAAAAATAAAACCCTTTCATCCATTCTATCCTCATCATTGTATTACCACTGTAGTAGCCCTCCATAAAATGATACACAAATGTAAAGCTAGAATATTGTTTGGTGTTTTAGTTTTTGTACTTAAGTATTTGGAAATGATTCCTGTTTATCAATGGATAAGTTATAACCATGATATGATATAAACATGTCTTGGAATATTATGCAGCTATTAAAAAGAGTGACATAAATCTGTATGTGCTAACAACATCCTAAACCACATTGACAAAAAAATAAAAATCTCAAGAAAATATGCATCCTAAATTGTATTAAATTTAAACAATATACTTACAAATATGTATGTAAATGCATATAAGAGATTGGGATTTTGTATACCATACTGTTCATAGGGATGGGATGGTTGGGTGAGTGGGTAGAGTTAAAGGGGACAACTGTGGTTTGTAGTCTATTATCATTTTCATATGGACTAGATCAAAGCTAGATGCTCTCTGAAACCTCATCCTTGTTCAGGGCTCATTTCTTTTCTTGCTTTATTTCTTTTTTACAGGCATTTGTGAAGAGTATACCCTCAATAAACCCTGGGCCCTCAAATCCCTGTTTTTATACTATTCTAGGGAATCTGACATTGACTGGCAGAAATGAGTGTAAAGGGTGTGGCTAAAGTACACTAAAGAATCAAATATAAGAGAGAGATGGAATGTGGTTGGTAGAAGGTTTTATTTACATGAAATCAAGGTACACTTACTCAAACACGAAGGGTGTAGTATTATTCCAATAAAAAGATAAAAATTTGAGAAATGTTGGGAAATCATAGTTATAACTTCACACAGACTGTTAATAATTATTTTAAAATGGGTGTATTTCCAGTAGCTTTTGGAGAATGTACTGACCTTATCCTTTATACTATAAAATCAAATGTTGGTTCTCAGACATTGATTCCAGCAGTCCATGTTATCATGGGAATTACCTGGTATAGCACTAGTCTTCTTAAAATAATACCTTTAAATATCTCATAATAATAATTGGTATGAGAGGGTGCATTTTTTGTACCTTTAAATATATTTATAATCTTTAATTACTATTTATTTTAATTAAAAGAACAATATGACTGTCTCACTACAAACATGTTTTAGAAAACTTTACAAAGCACAGCGTTAGAAAAACAGTATAGCAATAATATGTATTTTTCTGGTTGTACATAGAAATTGTTGTATTTTTCTTCTAAACTCCAAGAATAAAAACTTAATCAGAAGTTGGTGAGAGGTCAGATACAACACACACATACACACACACATACTGTATGATTGAATACATTGAAGCAGTTCTGGTCACAATTTGTGTTTTTTTTTCTAATTTATTATTCAATTAAAAAAATCTAGAAATCACTAATAAAGGGCACTTAGTCCTATGGAAGAAGACATTAAATGATATTTTCCATCAGAGATTATCTACCAGAACTATAAATCACACATCATTTAGTGATATATCCATAACTACTTAGCTGGCATGACAAAATCGGAGAGTGATTACATGATTTATGAGGTATAGAGGAAGAGAACCCCTCAAGGGGAATATCCGCAGAGACCAAAATATTTGACCATAGAAAGAGTATTTTACTTGTCTTAATATCAATTCAGATTTACATGAGGGGTAAAATCTAGTGGGTAATTTAAGCACAATTTTATGGAGTTAGATACAAAAGATTTTTAAAAATTAGAATTATTCTATCAAGATGATAAACAAGAATAAAAAAGATACTTGCAGTATTAAGACAGAGTAAAAACAACTTTTTTCTCTGAAGAAATAAAAAATATGATGCAATAGGAAAACAACAGTATTTTAAAAGATAAAACATGGGCTTACAGAGCTGGTTTAAATTCAGCTCCACGATTTATTAATTTCCTAATCCTTGAACCTTTATTGAACTTCTTTCTGTCTCAAGTTATTCATTTATAAATTGAGATTCAAATATCTTACTCAAATATCTTACTCAAATATCTATTTGATAAAGATGTTCCGAAAATTAAATAAGTTATCAAACATTTAGAACCATGCTTGGCACACAGAGCCACCAGTTTTAAACTGATAGCTCTCATTATTATTAGGAAACAAAATTTACTGACAAAATAAATTTGTTCTATTTAAATTATTTTAATATTTCCACAACTTTTGTTTAAAAGGATACATGGAAGTCAGAATATAAGTGTCTGGGTTGTCTAAATGAGACAGGTGTATGACTATCAATATCACTGAATTTCATGAAATTGATAGTGGCCAGAAGAACTAATGTTCTGTTCAATGCATTCTTCTGTTTCATTAGACTTTATTAAGACATAGTGGAATTAAGGGAAGAAAAACTTCCAAACAGGTCTTTACATAGAAAACTCTTTTGTAAAGATAAACGTCTCAACATGATCAAGAAATCTGGGAAGAGGCTGATTTAAGACAACTCATCAGTTTTCTCTGGTCTAGTCAAAAGCAATGGCTAACATTTACTAAGGTCTATGTGCATCCCACTGTTCAAAACATGCTAAATGAACTGATTAACTTAATACTTACAGCCTCATAAAATTGTACTATTGTTCTCCTTTGTGGTGGTAGAGATAAATGTTACATGGCTCCTGGCTTCATGTTCTGCCAGAGGTAGAGGCAGATGTATTTAAAAACAAACAAGCAAACAAATATACAAACACATAAGATAAAATAGTTACAAGTTTCAAAGCGGGGCAAGACTATGGGTTAATCAACTCCACCTGGAGCCTGGTAGTATTTCCCTCTTACCTTTGAAGCTTTTTCAATATTTGCATTTGGGATCCAAATGTATCTTTTGACATCCACACAGCATATCTTTCAGGTCTCCATGACAGAACAGACCTCAGGATGAGGTTCACACACAATTTCGTCTTTATTACAGGGAATTGATTAGGGCCAAGTGAGGAAAATTGGCATCTCTGTTTTGTTTTGGATGCCTTTAATTTCAATTGATCACTTCTAAAGAGTTGACTACAACTCTAAAAGTATGTTTCTACCCCTCCCACCCCAATTTGTATATATGCATCCCTTCTCTTTTGTAGTACTTGTCAATCAAGAATATTTCCTGAGACAACCAAGCTATGATGTATGACTTTCCCAATCTTGAGGATGCTGCTTTTTGAGACAAGTCTGAACTCTGGGGCCAATGATAAGAAGAAATTAAGGTAAATTTCTTTTCTTCCAAGCTTTTAAAAGTTTTGTTTTTCAACTCAATGGAAATTTCTCATCAATATAAAAAAATAGTAAATGAGTTGATTTTTCTGTATCTTTATTGAATATTGTTTTTATGCTTCCTTCAACTGTATTTTAATGGGTATAAATTGATGACCTCCAAATATAGCATAAAGAATAGATGATTATTGCTTTTTCACATAATGTGTGCTGTCCTATGTATGTTAATATTATTTATAGAAGAGATCAGATATTGTTCAAAGAGCATAACCACAGTATAATGCAGCTTGATGTCAATGAAAGATATTTAAGGAAACCAACATCAAGGGGTCTGTGGCACCTTTCTTCATAAACTCCTTAAAAAAGAGCCAAAACTACTATTTTCTAATGTATACCATGACTAACACTAATGACATGCAGTTTGAATTTTGGTACTCTATGGGTATATTTTTTTTAATTAGAATAATACTAATTGGAAAACATCCACTTTCAATTTCTAATATGGAATAGGTTTTAAAATAATCAATTTAAAGAAAAAGTATTAGTTAATTTAAAGGCAAAAAGATAGTATTCAGAGAGAGCAAAATTCATAAATTTGGTATGTAAATGAGTAAAATTTGGGAAATGATAGGCTAGACAAAGTTTCCAGGATTTGATTGGAAAGTCTAAACTCTGTTCTTCAGAACTAGTTGCTCTCAGGCTCTAAGCAAATACACAAACCCACTTACAGATTCAGAGATTAAAAAACTGCTTTTATGTTGCTATTTTTTAAAAACCCACAGGCTTTTACATTTTAGTGTCTACAGGGCAATGCCAGTTTTTTCAATTACCTCTTTTATTAAGTATGCAATTTAGTGGTAGGAAAATATATTCATCCTGTCTAATGAAAACAGCACTTAGCACTTTAGCACTCTTATTTGTCTTTACTCAAGCAAAAAGTTTATATTTTCACTTGGAGGAAAGCAGGGAAGATCTTAGGAATTGGGGAAGTTTCTTGTGTTTTGTAAGTGGATTCCAGTAGCAGATATCTATCATTTTGCCTGTGTTGAAATCCCTTCCTCATTTGTGTCCTTGTGGTTTTGGTAAGACTAAATCATTAGGAACAACTCTCTCTCTCTCTCTCTCTCTCTCTCTCTCTCTCTCTCTCTCTCTCTCTCTCTCTCGCATGAAAAGAATAAAAATAAAATCTTGCCATTCATGACAACATGAATGAACCTACAGAGTATTACACTAAGTGAAATAAATTAGACAAAGACAAATACCATATGATTTCACTTACATGTGGAACCTGAAAAAAATGAAACAGACATTGATATAGATACAGAGAACAAACTGATGGTTGCCAGAGGTGAAGGAGATGGAGGATGAGTGGTAAAGGTGAAGGGGAATAAGAGGTACAAATGTCTAATTATAAAATAAAGTAAGTTACAGAATATAGCCAATAATATCATAATAACTTTGTACAATGACAGATGGTTATTAGACTTATCATGGTGGTCACATTGTAAGATATGTAAATGTTGAATCACCATTTTGTATACCTGAAACTAATATAATATTGTATGCCAACTATACATTAATAAAATAAAAAGTAATAGATATAGTTTTCTATTCTTGAAAGAAACAAAGTTTTAATTGACATAAGTGCTTAATATTATTAATTTTGTACTATGATCCAACACTGATGCTTAGACATTTTGCATCTGAATAATGATGAGGTTTATTTAAATATTAAGATATACATTAGAGTATTATATATGCATACATATGTATATATGTGTGTATATATAAATATATATGCATGTATACACACATGCATAAATATCATTTGGCATATACCCTCTGCAGTGATTTTTCTTCAGTAGTTGCACAGTATATATTAAGAGAGTCATGCCACATAATTCCTGACTAAACAATATTTTAAGAGTGATTTTTTACATAACCATAACGATAAAATAAATTTTATATTTGTGGACAAATACTTGAAGAAAAAATAAAAATGAAAAAAAAAACAAATATTGTATGACTAGAGTGGTGATATTTCAGGTTAATATTTTCCTTTCAAATTAATTTTACCTGACTACACTTTTGTTAGGATTACCAAAAGTCAGAAGAAACAGTATCGGTATATGGATATTTGCACTTTTCTAATACTATACCTTTACTCATGCCAATACATTCACTTAAAATGCCCACCCTTTTCTTCCTCATTTCTCAAAATTTCATTCATCTTTCAGGGCCTGCTTCAAATCCCACTTCTTTAATAAAGATCTCTCTAACTACTTCCACCTCAAGTGAATTCTCTCTCCTAGCTCTGAGCTCCCTGGAAATTGTCTGCACAATGTATTTAGAAATTAATCATGCATTGTCTTGAGATAGTGAAAAGGACTTTGTAGTCAGACAGATTCAAGATAAATCCTGACTGTACTACAAAATAGCTGTGTGACCTTGGGCAAGTGTACTTGTTCTGTAATAAAGGTAGTAACCATCTGGTGCTTGCCACGTGCCAGATATGGTTTAAAATGCTTTACATGTATTAACTTATTTATCCAAACCATGTCCCCTCAAACTAGGTGGTATTATGACTTTTTTGTCTAGATAAAGGCATTGACACAATATGTCTGTCTCTATCTCTGTACACCCATATTTGTAAGTCCCTATCTATATCTCTACAAAATGTCCAATGTCCTATTATACACTGCACAAACAGGATTCCAACCCTGGCATCCCAGCTGCAGCGTCCAAGTTCCTAGGCAGGATAATATATTACGTCTCAACTTCTGTGGCCTCAGTTCATGATGCTTACTAAACTTACAGGCTTCTTCAGTGGGTGAAATTAAATAACAAAGTGCTTAGCACATAGTAGGTATATAACAAATGCTACTTGGTCCCTCCCTTGCTTTATTGCTGCCTCAAACTACCACTTACACCTGTTCTTAACTTTTCCTGTGCTTATATCTTGCCTGTGCAGATGTGTCATGCTTCCCTGAGACTCCCATGACTACCAGCCTTTTGTTGAGCACACTCTTTAACAAGATGTTCAAACACCTGAGACCTGAATTTGTGTGCCTTCAGCTTCATCCTTCCCCACTCCCTGATGTCTGTCTCGAGTAGTTTCCTGCAAACCTGCTGCTTCACTCCCTTCAACCATTTCAACTCCCTCTATCTACAATGCCCTGCCACTCTCGGTGGCTAATGCAGACTCCTACAGACTCAGCTCTGCAGGGCGGGGCCTCTTTCTCAAAGCTGTTCCTAAACGCTGTGTGGGTAAAAAGCCTCACATCTGTGCTCCGACAGCATCCTCTGCATCCCAGTATTTACAGTACAGTGAGCCAGGTAAGCACACATTATATGAAAACACTGGGGCAAAATCTGGAGGGTGGGGACTTGATCCAAGCCATCTTGGTATTCCTAACACTTTGCACAATAACTCAGGCTGTGGTTCGATGGATGCTTATTGAATTTTCCTTGTAATAGACATTTTTTGACTTAATAAGCTCTAAAGGAATTTTTGGCAAAAAAAAGTATTCCTAGTAATACTCTTCTTCCATGAATTACACAAAAATTAGCATTTCCCAAAGTGTGTCTGTACAGCAAGATGCTCTGTGGAGGAAGAATGGTCCTGTGACCAAATAGATAATATTTGGGAACTACTGCACTCTCATTCTGGGAAATATTTATTGAGATTCATATGATTAATATACAGAAGTGAGCAAGATGAAACTATCTACACCATTATGAATTTTATGATCTAAACAATCTATATACCCTTATAGGTTTTTGATCTATCAGATCTGAGTAGTTTTGCATTAAAGAAACATGTTTTACCTTATTCAAACCAACATGTTTCAATATATTTGATCATAATTATTTAATATATATATCAGCATTCCAGATACTCATGGAAAATATTGCCCATCAGTGTTACCCATATTAGATTTTTTTCCTTTTAACCTAATTTTACTCCTTGTAATACTTCTGATTTTCACAATAAATAAATAATAAAATGACAATCCCATCATTAACAACACAAATTGTTAGTGAAATATTAAAATAATTTTTTAGAAATGTTTAAATTACAGTTCTATTTGATAGATACTTTATATTGTTACAATGCTGTGTAATTGATGTTACGGCACTAATAATGAAGGCAAAAGCAACATGTCACTGAAAATTTCTACTTGAAGCAGAAATCAGTAAAGATTTGTTGAACACTAATTTACTGATTTGCTATTGCTAAATTACATACTGGATTTACATAGTGTTTTCTTGAATCAATACCTCAGCCTTTGCTATGATGCTGCAACTTGACTTCTATAATTTAGTCTAGAATATCTCTATTAGACTGAAATGGACAATTAGAAAAATTATTTTAAAAAAGCAGGTACTACTTTTCTGTCACATGTAGTTATTTCTTGGGTGAAAAAAAATGCTGGCCTAAATGATCTCATCTATTGTCTTAAGTTTTTTCATTTATTTTCATGATTTACTAGGCAAAAGAAAAGTTATTTTATCAGGCTTAATTTATTTTGATGCCTCATAGCTTTTAAACACTTGTTTCATATTGAGATTTTCTCTTTCTTTGGTATCAGTGGCTTTTATGTGTTGTCTCCATCTACTGCCATGAATATTCATTCTATATTCCTTCTAATAGTAACACCTGCTATTTTCTTTCATCTTCTCATTGTGGGGATTACCCAAGATCTAATTAGGGGATATTTTTTGTATAGTCTTCTGTCTATATTTAACTCTGCATCACCAGCGATTAAATCAGTGCTTCAAATAGCCCAGGTACTCAGAAATACTTGGTTAATAAATGCATGAGATAAAGCTGAATAAACTATTGCATAGGTGGATGGCATAAAGCAGGAGAAAAGTGGACAGCAGGAGGGATAAAGGCTCACTTGAGGTGCTTCTTTTGTACTCTTTTTGTCATATGAGACAATGGCATCACAGAATTTTATGGGATAAATTATGGCTCTATAAATACCGAATGGAACTCTAGCCTTGTTAGAATTTATCTTCAAAATATAAATGTTATCAAGAGGGACCTTGTCTATTTTATTTACCACTTTATTCCCAGTGCCTTGAACAATGCCTAGAGACATATTACACACTAAACAAATATGTGCTAAGTTAACAAATGAAGCCTATCAGTTGGACTGATTTATGAAGAAAAATATTATCAATATCTTGCCCCCAGAATTTACCACAAAGATGATGTGGAGAAATATCTGTTAACAGGTAATTCATCAGATCACAATCACGGCTCAAGAAATTTCTTGCATTTTAGATTTTCCATTTTATATTTCTTACTATTATATACAATTTTTAAATTAACGTTCTAATCAGCTTCTCAAATAAATACAAGAGCAGGCTAAATATATTTATCTTGAGGTTCAAATTTCCAGACGGACACATGAGACAAATGCATATTTGGCTCAGTCATTCACTATGTATAATTTGATATTCCAAATTTAACTGCAATTTAGGCCATATTTTTAACATTCCTCAACAATAGGAACTGTGTAACACTTTACCATATACAGTATCTAGATTTTTGCAATTCACAAAATTGATGCTTAATTAAGATTTGTTAGTCTAATGAATTATGGATTATCAGGGTTTACCTGATAGTCCTTAACAGTGATATTCTTTCCAAAATTTCTTTAAAATTTCACTTATTTTCCAGCTTGAATCGACTCTAAAAGATGGCAAAGCTAGTGTTCAGCACCTCTTGACCTTCCCTGCAATTTTGAGCTCCTCATTCTTTCTCCTCCTTATTAACTAGGATTCCAACTCTGAATATTCCACTCACCTAAGAACTTCCATTTCTCTCCTTCACTTCTCCTAATAAAAAGTTGCCCATATTTTCTCTCATTTCCTGGAAAGCCAGTTCTCTGAAATATAAGTTTCCTAAATTGTTCTCTACCTTTACCAATCCCCAGGTGCCACCAAGATACTGTACATTGATATTTTGTGTATAAAATATACTTGACTAAGCTAAAACAAAACTAAGAAATTAACAAATACGTAAGTTACATAATGCTACCAGGTAACTAAAAGTTTGGGAAAGTTTTATCTTCTAGAATTTTTTTCATAATTGAGCATGATATATTATTGCTCCCATAAAGTGAGATTAAGACACAAAGGGATCAATTAGAATAAACAGAAAGAGTTAGTTGAAGAGAAAGGCCAAGTTTACATTATGTGAATCATGTATCTGGACTTTTGTTAAAAGGGAACATTGATTTTTGCCAATAATGACTTAGTTAAAAAAGAATCAGAGGTCCATTCATGAGAATTACAAAGTCAATAGTTTAAAGCTTTAAAAAAATTACTTCAAATCCAATTAAAATTAAATTAGATTAGCATAGTATAATGTTGGAATAATCGAACCAAATATACAGGTGTCTTATTTGTCCATCTGGAAATTTGAAATTCGTGACAAGTTTATTTGACACATTTATGTTTAGATATAAAACTACAAATTGTGTTTATAATGTTAACATCAATAATTGTATGAAAAGTTATAAAAGTCTCCTTTTTAGTGTCTTCTTTAGCCTTCTAAAAGTTCCTGGATGGGTAATAAAATTTTTATTAATACTTTTATAATGAGCTCTCAGTATAAGAAAAAGCATGCAGCATTTTAAAGCTAGCTGTCATGTAATGTACAGCATAGTGAATACATTTGTTATTCATTACCTGATACTTTATAGTTATGAATTTTTCATATCCCTGTAGTGTCATCTTACCCCAGCTGCCCTGGCATACATCCTGGTTCAAATCAGGGCCAGCCAAACATAAATAAATAAATGAAGTTGAACAGGTACCTCTTGGAGGTCCTTTTCTATGATACAGAGAAAAATCTTAGTTTTGTTTTTAGAAACATTGTAGTAAGGTAGGTATTGGCAAAAGGGATGCTTAGTTTATAGTAATAATTCAAATGTATTCATACTATGAAACAGTTGTTGGATATTCACTCTAGAAAGCTCAGAATGTCCATAGAACTATATCATTTTCATAGAGTAATAGAAGTTAACAAGTCCTTAGCTGTCCATTCTGCTGTATTTGGGGCATTACCTCCTGAATTCTAGAAGTAATGTTTTCATTGGCTTAAATATATATTAAGGTAAATTTCATAAAACTCTCTCATTCACAATTACTTGACAAAGTAATCCTCCTTATCATAATACCTCATTAATTATATTTTAACTATCCTTTTCTAAGTGGATTTAGAGGCATGCCTTAAATTGGGATGCCTTAAATTAACAAATGAATTATACTATGTCATGAGTTGATATTATTTGCACTCTTATTTTAACTATTACATCAAGAAAAATAATATTTACCTGCAAGACACACTCAATACTCTCTGTAATCACCAATAATTTACTGTAACTTGATCATCTACTTTCTCATTCAAGGAAAATATCATAGTGTTAGTGAGGGTAATGATAGTATAAAACTAAACCTGAAATTTTCTCTCTGTATGTAAACTGAATCACTCACAAATTTTCTTATTTTAGTTTTTGTTAATAGCAAAAAATCTTGAGGCAGAATTCACATGAGATTTTGTCACATGCCACTATACTTGTTAATGTAATATAGAGTTGTTCTAAGTTAACTGGGATTTTTTTTTTTTTATATAACCTGTTCTGATATTTGAATCAGAATAGTTATCAGTGGTAAATTAATGTCAGTGTTGAAGTTCCATTGGCTCCTGTGTAGAAATGGGCTTAGAGCCTGTTCTATTAAAGCAGATCCAAAGAAGTTTCTTATCTCAACAATTAAATCAGAATCATACAGACTTTCTCACATTTTAATAACTTCCAGATGGTGGATGAACTAAAATTAAACTAAGAATTCAACAAAAGTTTGGGGAAATATTAGCATAGTACAAAAGACTAACAACACTAAGAAGTTATTTTCAAGCTAGTTTTTTCTTGCTTCAAAAAATGCCACTGGCAAGAATAATGATGCTTCCATAATGTTACTAGAGTGCTATATTTGTAAAGCAGCATGTAAGACTCATAAAAGGGTAATGAGTTCCTTAAGTGATAGTAAAATAAGCTTTCATGTAGCGATATGCTGAGGTACTACTGTTCATGGGCAGCAGTAGAGTTGCATTACCTATTTTGTATTGCAATTTTCACTAACAGAAAAAAGGAATTACAGTAATGGTCACATTTTCCTTTCTCTGACATTAAAAAAAGGACTCTAGTGGAGTTCAACTAAGTAGAGAAGATGATAAAAATCGTATATAAAATTTATACTTATCTGGACATTCTTCTTTATATAAGCATGTTATTTGAGTAGACTACAAGTACATTTTTCTCACTGACCACAGAATTACCCCCAGATATCTATTTTCAGTTAATGTGGTCTCTGCTAGATTTATCAATTATTGCAGCTTAATAAAATGTGTATAAGTTCTTTGACACTTATATTAAGTAAACATTGTCTTCTCCCTTCCATGTTTACATGTGAAATAATAGTCAGTAAAATAAATCAATGAGTTTTGGTGTGTGTTATTTTTTTTTTAATAAGAGGTACATAAGAAGTTTCAAAAAGTTCCTTCAATCTGTCTTCTTTCTTACAGGAGAAAAATCTTATCTATCACATATAGCCATGCACCACTTAACAATGAGGATACACTCTAAGAAATGTGTGGTTAGGCTATTTTATTAATGTGCAAATTTCATAGAGTGCACTTACACAAACCTAGGTGGGATAGCCTACTACACACCTAGGCTATATGGTATGGCCTATTGCTCCTAGGCTACAAGCCTATACAGTATGTTACTATACAAAACCTGAGATTAAATCAAGCACAAGAGAAAATGATGTAATCAAAAGACTCAGTAAATCTTAGACGTATGAGGCTGCTGTCAACAAAACACAGCATACTGTTTCACAACAAATTATTATTTTTATAAGTAGAAAGATAAAACTCTAAAATAATGATAAAAATTATAGTATATGAGGTATGAGCAACAAATATGTTGAACATTTAAATTAAAAAAACAAGTTATTATAGTAAAAGACACAATGCCATTAAGCCCCCTCAAAATACTCCCCTTGCTTCAAACACACTTATCCCATCATTTTTGCTCCTTTCTGAAGCAGCTCCGGAAGTCTTCTTTTGTGAGTGTCTTTAATTCATCCTCTATCATCACAATGTTCTGTGTCACACATCACTTCTTGTACACAAATTTCTGTCAAATAAAAATACTACAGCGTGTCTTCAAGCACCTTATTTACCAGACCTGGCTCTGTGTGACTTCTGGATCTTCCCCAAAGTCAAAATGACCATGACAGGTAAAAATTTTGAATTGATTCTGGACATCGAGGCAGCCACGACAGAGCAACTAAAGACACTCATGAAAGAGAACTTCCAGAACTGCTTCAGAAAATGGCAGGAACAATGGGATAAGTGATTGAAGCGAGAGGGGTATTTTGGGGGGGATTAATGGTGATATGTCTTTTACTGTAATAATTATTTTAAATTTAAACATTCACTGTTCTTTTATCAGACCTCATAATAGATACATAAATGAGTAACATAGTCATTTACTATCATTATCAATTATTATGTGCTGTACACAATTGTATATATACTTTTATATGACTGGCAACACAGTAGGTTTCTTTACACCAAGCTCACCACAAACATGTGAGTAATGCATTTTTTATAATGTTAGGACCACCATCATATACGCAGTCTGATTTTGACCAAAACATCATTAGGCAATCATGACTAATTGAAATTCACTAAGAATGGAAATTCCACAGTAAATTTTATTGGCTAATTGCCAACAAAATCAAGAATACTATTCTGTCATTTATCATAATTCTTAATTGGATTTCTTGCTCTTTAGCAGCAAGAGGAAACAGATGCTTCCAGAATTCAGAAATTTCCAGTAAGTGGCAGGTACATTAAATATATTAATATTTTATCAGATTAAGTTGGGCAAGTCAACGTGTAGAACAAGGGGAGAGATTATATTTAAGAAGCTTGTGAGTATGGTTCTAAAGGGTTCAAATGGAATTATGATTTCTGAGACAGACATCTGAAAGAAACTGCTTTGAATAATGGACTGAAGATAAGTAATATAGATGACTGTAATGAGGGAAAGCTCTCATTCGGAAGTCTAAAGTATACATCTCCTCCAAAAGTGCCCTACCCCAAAATCTACAGGATAGAACTTTCTGTGGTTTCAAAGAAAGCTTAGCCCATTATCACCAAATTACTGAACTGCTTTCTCTAAACCAATATTGAAACCTTTAGCAAAAATAAAATCAAGACAAAAAGTGCCAGAGAAGGTCCAAGATGGCAGATTAAGTAAACGCTATGCCTGCGCCTCCCAGGATCACATCAAAGTTACAATTAAATTTTAGAACAATCAATGTCAAGACTCATCTGAAGACTTTCCTTTATAAGGATATAAAGAAGAGGCCACACCAAGACTAGTAGGAGGGGTGAAGATGTGAAACAGGCTGACCCCCAACTCACAGATAGTGGTTGAACACTGGGAGGGCGACCTTGGTTGTGGAGGATACCCCCGAAGAGGGAGAGGGTCCAGCCCCACACCAGGGATCCTGTGCCAAGAAGAAGCATTGGAGGTGAAAATTAGCGAGGACTCTGCCTGTTCTTCCCAGTAAGATGGAGGGTGGCTGGAAACCCAGATGCCCTCTTAAAGGGCCTGCACACAGAGTCACTCACTTTCAAACACTCACCTGGGCACCAGTGGAGGGGTGGCAACTCGAGACGCACCAGAGACATACGGCAAAGGACTGAGTTGCGTGGCCTTGGGGAAGGGTAGGAGGGACAGCTGCTATTGTCCCTGTGTGGAACCTGCCTTATGTGCAGCCCACAAAAAGTGCCGTTTTTGCTATGTTGAACCCTCCCCCAAAGAGCCAAATCTGAGACACTGATCTGGTAAAATCAGTGTGTGTGCACTACCTTGCTGATGCTCTGAGTCCACACCACTCCCCGCTAGTGCTGCATCATTAGGGGCACTCTGGCTCCTGGGTGGCCAGCTCCGTTCTACAAGCTGCAGAAGCCTTTTATAGCAGTGATGGCCTGCAGCAGTCTGGGGAACTTTTGGTGGTGGTCTGTCAGCCACAACTTGCGCTGAAGCCTCTCTTGGGTGGCTCTCAGGTATCTGTGGGCATGAAATAAGTGGTGGCTGCCCATGGTGTTCTCATGGCATTTTGCCAAGTGGTCACAGGCCCAGTACTGGCAAAAGAACTGAATCTGTATTGGTGAACTGACATGAACCTTGTAAAAACTACCAGCCACTTCTTGTTACTCCCTGGGGCCCTGCCCGGCCCACCTAGTGCTGCATCATAGGGGACTACTCTCAACACCAGGTGAACCAGCCCAGCCCATGCACGTAAGGAGGCTCTGTCAATGGTAGAGACAGATGAGCAGCCCACAGGTGGCAACAGGCCTAAAGGGGCCCTAGGCCTTTTGCTAAGCTGCCCCAGACCCAACACTGGTGGCAGAGGACTTGGTTCACAGCAAGGAACATACCCAGAGGCCTCCAGGAGCAGCACAAGCAGCACCGACAACTTTAGCTTTGTAGCTCCTACTCGATAGCTCCAGGCTGGTCACAGGCAAGGCTGAACTTGGGCTGCATGGGAGACCCTCCCAAGAGACACAGACATCAGAAACAACACACCCAGAGGCTGGCTTCAGACCATACCAGAGCACTAACTGGTTAGCCCCATAAGCAGCCCACCAGAATGGTGGTCTCAACAGGCACAAGAGCCTGCTGGGGTGAGTTCCCTCCTGAGAAGTCAGCACCCACAATGCAGCTCATACACTATGGGCATAGCCAATCCTCACAGACAGTCAGGCAGGGAGTCCCACACACTGATGTGCAAAAAGCAACCAAGGCTCAACTACAATAGGAGAATACACACAACACACACAAGGGACACTCCTGGAAAACACGGACAGGCGATCAGGGAGACTGGACCACACAAGACACATAGTACATAAGGCCACCTGGCAAAGACTGAGAAACATAGGAGTTCTACCTAATACATAGAAGCAAACACAGAGAGGCAGCCAGAATGAGGACAAAAAGAAACGTGTCCCAAGTAAAAGAACAGGAGAAACCTCCAGAAAAAGAGTTAAATGAAATAAAAGCAAGCAACCTACCAGAGACAGAATTTAAAACACTAGCTATAGAATGCTTAAGGAACATAGTGAAAACTTCAACAGAGACCGTAAGCATACAAAAGTACATCAAATCCATAAAATAAACGAACTAATCAGAAATAAAAATATAATAACTGAAATGAAGAATACACTAGAAGGAATCAATGCAGATTAGACAAAATATGTAATCAGTGATTTTGAAAACAAGGTAGCAGAAAATATCCAATTGGAACACAAAAAGAAAAAAAAATAATAGGAAAAAAAATGAGGATAGTTTAAGGGACCTCTGGAACAACATCCAGTGTAACATTCACATCATAGAGGTACCAGAAGGAAAAGAGAGACAGCAGGGGATCAAAAACCTATTTGAAGAAATAATGACTGAAAACTTCCCTACCTGGCAAAGGAAATAGACATACAAGCCCATGAAGTACAGAGAGTCCAAAGAGTTCCAAACAAGATGAACTCAAATAGACCCACACAAAGACATATTAAAATTAAAATGGCAAAGGTTAAGACAACGAGGAAATCCTAAAAGCAGCAAGAGAAAGACAACTGGTTTCTCATAAGGGTGCTCCCATAAGACTACTGGCTGATTTCTTAACAGAAACTCTGCAGGCCAGAAGGGAGTGGCAGGAAATATTCAAAGTGATGAAAAACGAGGGCCTACAACCAACACTATGCTACTCAGCAAGGCAATCATTTAAAATTGAAGGAGAAATAAATAGCTTGCCAGATAAGAAAGAGCAAAAGGAATTAATTAACACCAAACCAGTATTAAAATAAATGTTAAAAGGACTTCTTTAAGAAGAAAAAGGGGAAAAAACAAACAAAAGACAGAAAATTAAAAAACAAATGAATAAAATAGCAATTACTTTATACCCATGAATAATCACTTTGAATGAAAATGGATTAAATGCTCCAATCAAAAGATATAGGGTAATTGAATGGATAAAAAAAAAAAAACAAGATCCATGCATATACTGTCTACAAGTGACCCACCTCAGATCAAAAGAAACACATAGACTGAAAGTAAAGGCATGGAAAAAGATATTTCAAACAAATAGAAATGAGAAAAAAGCTGGGGTAATAATACTTATATTGGACCAAATAGACTTTAAAATAAAGACTCTACTAAGAGACAAAGTAGGACATTTCAAAATAATGAAGGCATCAATCCAAAAAGAGGACATCACCTTAGTAAACATTTATGCACCCAACATAGGAGCACCTACATGTATAAAACAAATATTGACTAACATAAAGGCAGTGAGCAACAGTAACACAATCATAGTAGGAAACTTTAAGACCCCACTGACATCAATGGACAGATCTACCAGACAGAAAATCAACACGGACACAGTGGCCTTAAATGACACATTAGATCAGATGGAATTAATTGATATTTTAGAGCATTTCACCCCAAAGTAGCAGAATATACATTATTTTCAAGTGTACATGGAACATATTCCAAGCAGACATGTTAGGTAACAAAAGAAATCTCAATAAATTTAAGACCTCTGACCACAATTGTATGAAACTAGAAATTAATTGCAAAAAAAAAAGTGAAAACCACAAAAACACATGGAGGCTAAATAACATACTACTAAATAATAAATGGGTCAACAATGAGATCAAGGAAGAAATTGATATATACCTTCAGAAAAACAAAAATGCAAACACAATGACACCTAATCTGTGGGACACACCAGTGGCAGTCCTAAGAAGGAAATTCATAGCATTGCAGGTTTACCTAAAGAAACAAGAAAAATCTCAAATAAATGGTCTAAGTTTACACTTAAGGGAAATAGAAAAAGAACCGTAAACAAAGCCCAAAGTAAGTACAAAGGAAAAATAAAGATCAGACTGGAAACAAACAAAAGAAACACTTAAAAAACAATACAAAAGATCAATGAAACCAAGAGCTGTTTTTTTGAAAAGATAAACAAAATTGACAAACTTTTAACCAGACACATCAAGAAAAAAAGAGAGAAGACACAAATAAATAAAATCAGAAATAAAAGAGGAGAAGGGATACTGGACACCACAGAAATATATAAAAAAATAAGATAACAGTATGAGCGACTATACGCCAACAAATTGGACATTTTGGAAGAAACGGATAAGTCCCTAGAAGCATACAATCTTCCTTGGCTGAATCAAGAAGAAACAGAAAAATCTGAACAGACTGATTACTACCAACAAAATCAAATCAGTAATCAACAACTCCCAAAAAATAAAATTCCTAGACCAGGTAGATTCACAGGTGAATTCTACCAAATGCTCAAAAAAGAATTTACATCTATTCTCCTCACACTTTTCAAAAAAATCCGAGATGAGGGATGTCTCCCAAGCTCATTTTATGAGGCCACTATTACCCTATTCCAAAACCAGACAAAACATTTAAAAAAAATGAAAATGGTAGACCAATATCCCCACTGAAAATAGATGCAAAAATCCTCAACAACATATTAGCAAACCGAATTCAGCAATACTTTAAAAAGATCATACACCACAATCAAGTGGGTTTCATTCCTGGTATGCAAGGTTGGTTCAATGTCCGCAAATCAATTAACATGATACACCACATAAACAAAATGCAAAATAAAAATCATATGGTTGTATCAACAGATACAGAAAAATTGTTTGACAAAATCCAGCATCCATTTATGATACAAGCACTCAGGAAAAGGAATAGAGGGAATATATCTCAACACAATAAATGCCATATATGACAAACCCACAGCTAATATCATATTCAATGAGGAAAAGCTAAAAGCATTCTCCTTAAGATCAGGAACAAGATAAGGATGTTTCATTACTTTCATCACTTTTATTCAATGTAGTACTGGAAGTCATAGCTACAGCAATCAGAGAAGGAAAGAAATAAAAGTCATCCAAGTTGGAAATGAAGAAGTAAAATTCTCACTATTTGCAGATGACATGATAAAATATAGATCCCACAAAAAAAACTATTAAAACTGAAAATGAATTTAGTAAACTAGCAGGATACAAAATTAATATTCAGAAATCAGTTGCATTTTTATACATCAATAACAAAATCTCAGAAAGAGAAATTAAGAAAAAAATCCCATTTTTAATTGCATCAAAAAATACAAAACAACCTAGGAATAAATAAATTTAACCAAGGAAGTAAAAGACATGTACTCAGAAAATTATGAGACATTGAAGAGAGAAACTAAACAAGATACAAATAAATGGAAACATAAATGCTCACAGGTAGGAAGAATTAATATACTTAAAATGTCCATACTACCTAAAGCAATCTATAGATTCAATGCTATCCCTATCAAAATGCCAATGGCATTTTTCACAGAACTAAAACAAATAATCCTAAAATGTATATGGAACAATAAAATACCCCAAATAGCCACAGAAATCCTGAGAAAGAAGAACAAAACTGGAAGTATCATGCTCCTGATATCAAACTGTATTATAATGCCATAGCAATCAAAACAGCATGGTACTGGCATGAAAGCAGACACATTGATCAATGGAACAGAATAGAGAGACCATAAATAAATGCATGGCTGCATAGTAATTTAATCTACGACAAAGGAAGCAAGAATATACAAATATAAAGACAGTTTATTCAATAAATTGTCCCTGGAACACTGGACACATACATGCAAAAATATGAAACTGGACCACCTTTTTTGCCATATACAAGAATAAAAGCAAAATGGTTTAAAGACTTCAACGTAAGATCCAAACCAGGAAACTCCTAGAAGAAAATACAGGAAGCAAATTCTCAGACACTACCCTTAGTAATATTTTTTACCAATATATCTCCTCAGATAAGGGAAACAAAAGAAAAAAAAAAAGGGACTACATCAAACTAAAATTTTCTTTCCAACAAAGGAAAGCATCAACAAAATGAAAAGACATCCTACTGAATGGGAGAAGATATTTGCCAATGATACATCTGATAAGCGGTTAAATATCCAAAATTTATAAAATACTCAACAATTCAACACTAAAGAAACCTCCAAACAATTCAATTAAAAAATGGGCAGAATACCTGAGACTTTTCTCCAAAGAGGACATACAGATGGCCAATAGACATATGAAAAGATGCTCAGTGTCACTAATCATCAGAGAAATACAAATAAAAACCACAATGAGATAGATATCACCTCACACTGGTCAGAATGGGTATCAACAATAAATTAACAAACAACAAGTGTTAGTGAGGATGTGGATTGGTTGGATTGTAAATTGGTGTAGCCACTATGGAAAACAGTATCAAAGTTCCTCAAAACATTAAAAAATAGAACTACCTTATTACCCAGCAATTCCACTCCTGCGCATTTATCCAAAGAAATCCAAAACACTAATTTGAAAAGATATATGCACCTGTATGTTTACTGCATCACAATAGCCAAGACACACACAAAAAAAAACAACCTAAAATGCCCATCAATACACGATTGGATAAAGAACATGTGGTATATATACCAGGGGTGCCACAAAATGTATACACATGACTTGTATTCATCTTTTGTTATCAGTATATACTGAACATTACAATTTTAATACATTTTTTTCCTTTCTTAAAATATGTATACATTTTTTGGCACCCTTTGTATATACAATGAAGTATTACTCTGCCATAAAAAAGAATGCAATCCTACCATTCACAACAACATAAATGGACCTACAGGGTATTATGCTAAGTTAAATAAGTCAGATTGAGAAAAACATATACTATATGATTTCACTTATATGTGGAATCTAAGGAACAGAATAAACAAACAAAACGGAAACAGACTCATAGAGAACAAACCTATGGTGTTAGATGGGAGGGGGCTTGAAGGATGGGTGATAAAAATGAAGAGAGTAGGAAGTACAAATTGGTAGTCACAAAATAGTCACAGGGATGTAAAACAGTTAATAACATTGCATATCTATTTACAGTGTCAGGTGAGCACTAGACTTATTGGGGGGAATCACATTATAGATTCTGTACTAGTAAATGTCTAACCCCTATGCTGTATACCTGAAACTCATATAAAATAATATTGAATGTCAACTATAATTATATATGTACAATGTCAGATGGGTAGTAGACTTGTTGGGGTTATCACTTTGTGAATTGTGTAAATATCAAATCACTATATTGTTTTGTGCATCTGAAATAAAAAGACAAAAGTTCCAAAATGCTAAATTCTGTTTTCATGGGACAGGGTAAATGCATATTCCTACCATTTACATTATTCTTTATTTAATAGAAGAACTAAATGAGAAAATTGGTGCTGCTCTGTAGCCTCTAAAGTGTAAAAGTCTGTATATGTCTGAAAAATAGCAACATAAAGGCAGATTATTAAATTCTTATATCTGTAATTGGTTTTCTGCTTGGGCTATCTGCTCAGTCTGAGCAACTAGTTCTTTAGCACATAGTCTCAGGCCAGAGGATAATGTAAAGAATTAAAAATATTTTTTTTTCATTTGTATTCCAGATTTCCTATCATTAAAAACAAAACAAAACAAAGAAAAAAACAAACAAAAAAAAAAAAAACAAGAAAAAACACAAAAAAACTAAACTAAAATGTACCAAGGTATTTATAACAAATGGCTATTTCCTTCACAGGAAAGAAGCAGAAAATAAGACATCTATGTTAATTTCATGCTCAAAAGGTTAGATTTAAAAAAAAATAAACTTGTTTTGGACACAATTACAATTCTTAATGACATCCAAAGCAAATTTTAGCACCTGATGGAAAAAGTAAATTATAAACCAGTAATTCCCTAATAAATTAAAAATTTTAAAGAGCCCAATGTAATTGATAACAAAATAAAAACAAACTTCAAATAACGAAATTTTAAACAAAATTTAACTGAAACAAGTGAAAAATTCTACAATGAATGAAACACTGTTCATAACAAAAGAATGTGAATTAAGTCATATTTGAAAAACAGAAAGCAATGATTTAGGAAAAAATGAATTAATACCCAATAATCATCTTGCCAAAATGGAAAGCAGTTAAATATGATCAAGACCAAGTCTCTCATCTCATTTTTATTCATTAATTCATTTAATAGTAATTTATGGAGCAATTGTTTTGGCAAGCAACCACATATAAAAAATAACATACAATTCAGGTGTTGGTAAAATATTTTTGACTTATTTTTTTCTGTAAAATTCTATTACCCTAATACTTCTCTGTAGGATCAGAGCCCTCAATCTTCATATATCCACTGCCTGAGCATGATTTGCAAAATTCTGAAATTGTCCTGATAGCCTTTATCCCCTGGTATTACTCTTGTGATTATATTCTGTTACACAGCCAAAGGAATTTTGCAAATGTCCTTAAGATTACTAGTTAGTCCCTTTTAAGACAAGGAGTAGGCCTAATCCAATCATTTAAGCAGAAAAGAAGTAGAGCATTTTCTTTAGCTGGCCATGGCTGCAGACGAAGGAATCAGAGAAAGGAAGCATGAAGGGGGTTTGATGCAATGTTGCTAGTTGGAAAATGTAAAAACCAAGTGAAAAGAACTTGAGAGCGGTCCCTAGGAACTAAGAGCAACTCTGGTCTACCAGCCAGTAAGGATACAGGACCATATCCTACAGCTGCAAGAAACCGGACTCTGCAGTAACGAGGATCTTGGAAACAGATTCTTCTCCAGAGTCTCCAAATAAAAGCCCAAGCTGGCTGACATCTTGATTTTGACTTTGTGAGATGCGAAGCAGAGAATCTAGTTGAGCCCGCCTGGACTTCTAACCCAGGGAGCTTGAGCAAATAAATTCATATTGTTTAAAGCTGCTAAATTTGTGGTAGTTTGTTACACTCCAATCAAAAAACAAACACTAATACACTGAGATAAAACTGTTATAGTAGAAGCCAAGAAAATAATTTTGAGTTTGGGATCTTAGACCCTGAGGAGACATAGGCCATAGTGAATACATGATGAGGCAAGTGTAGACTTCCAATCTCCCCATCCTTCCCACATGAGAACAGATAAAGTTTCTTATGAGCTTTATAAGATAAAGTTTCTTATGAGCTTGGAAAGGAGGGTTTTAAAGGATAATGATAATAATCAATCTCATATTCAAGACCTTAAATGGTACTAGATTTCTGAAGAGATCTGTCACCTTCCCTTTCCTAAGACTTGGCTAAAATTAGGGACTTAAAAACATAGATGGGTTTAGACACCTAAAACAGAGAGGTTGGTTTCATCTTCCTGGGATGAGCAAAAGAAGAAGTTAGTTGGTGATAATAATTGTAAATAATTGTTAAATAATGATAAATAAATTATAATTAACATTTGTTGAGTGCTTATTATGTCACATACTGATGTAAATTACTTTCATCAATTATTCCACCTACACCTCATTAAGAAAATGGTAAGATGAAACTATTTCCCCTATTTTGCAAATGGAAATACAGCGTCATTAAATAACTTTCTTAATCCCCACAGCAAATAAGCACCAGAGTTAGGATTCAAATCCCAGTAGTCTAGCTCCTTGGTTTAACCATTAACCACTAACCTAAGGCTTTAAGAAAGTAGGAAAAAAAACAGTTTTCATGATGTTTTTAGGCAAATATCCTTAAGGTTACTACTTAGTCCCCCTTAAGACAAGGAGAAATCCTTTCACACACCTGTTGCCCCCATCCCAATACAAACATCTGTAAATGGCATGAAGGCGATACAATAATTCTGCGTCTAAATATGCAGGTAGTGAAGGATCATAGATGGATCGCTCCATCATTCTTCCAATGTCTGGTAGGTTTGGCATAATAGAAAAATCATTCTTTGCACCTGAAAGGTACCAAGCACTAGTAAAGAACTGGACCTAAAAGTATTTTAAAATCAGGGGAAAGGACAAAAGAGGCTTCAGAAGTTTTGTCAAACCTGAAACCTAATTTTGTCTCCATTCCTAATATACCAATATAAAAAGTATTATTTTTTTTTAATTAAAATTTATTGGGGTGACAATGGTTAGTAAAGCTACATAGATTTCAAGGGTACAGTTCTGTAATACATCATCTATATATCACATTGTGTGTTGAATATGTCTCACATCTTATTTTGGTATTAAGATAAAAATGGATATTTTACAAATAACAGAATTTCATTCATCATTTTCATTAGGCATTTTGCACAAAATTAGAGATTTGATAACTTAGTTTGCCTATGTCTATTATAGGTTAACTATCTGAAAAAAAGGTTTTAGAATTAAAAAATGATGAATTTTATATTATCCATATATTCTAATTATATAACTATAAATGGAAGGTTGAATATCATCAAATAGTCTAGAATATGAAAAACAATCTGGAAAAGCTGAGCAATTATCCAAATTTCATCAGAATTACTTTGGTACATAAGAAAACTTTTAATCTAGTTAATATGCTTTATTTATGTGCTTTATATCTATCTATATATGTAACTTGAACTTTTATGTAATATGTACATGTATTTATATATATATATATACTTATTTTTCTCTTATTATCAATCTTATTTTAGTACATCTGTCAGCAAAAAAAAACATACATACATACATATATATATATATATATATATATATATATATATATATATATATAGTGTTTTGGAAAGACCAAATATGAAGTGTGGATTATATTTGTACTTGTGTTTTAAGACACCACTTAAGAATGAGAACATCATCTATTAACTCCATGTAACAATAATGATGCCAGAATGTTTCTTACATTTAGTTTTAAAGTAAAATCTAGAAATTTTAGTTAGATCTAAACTTAGCTATGTCTCTTCAGATTCATCACTCAGTACCATATGCTGTGTTTCTGATCACAAATCTCATAATCTGTGGAATGGCTACAGATGTCTGCTTTTAAATAAAAACAGCTATCAGTTTGCCAAAGAATGGACACAGGCTACGTTTCTAATTTTAAGTTGGAAAATTTGTTCCACTTTACCGATTTATTTTTACCTCTGCAAACTTCTAACAAATTTACTATACCTGACTATTCTAGATAGATCATTTTTACCAGTTTATCCATTTCAAGTATTATTTTTCAAAGATCCATTCTGAGTCTACATTCTGAAATTTTATGCAGTAGTTACTTTAGCTCATTATTTAATAAATGTATTTTATGACAAGTGAATTCATAATTTTATCTTTTGTGACCATGATTAGACATGGATTATCTCAAAACATTTTCATTCTTTACTCTCAGTTTTGTGAATCGGTCAGTGAACAGAAAATATTTTGTTTTGCATTTATTTCAGACAAACCTAGATATTTAATCCTATAAATTAGGGATTGTTATGGAATAATTCAACGATTGTTATTGACTAATTCATCCACTTTATGGTTAAAGAGCTAAGGCTCAGAGAAATTAAGTGAGTTGGGTAACAGAACTAGAGAGGGGGCAGATTCAGAGTTCAATGAAGGAAATCTTATTCATGCAACTAAGCCAATCATATCCTCTCATTGTTAAAGAAGCAGAGAATATATTACGATTTTTTTAGACATTGTTATCTAACACAGGCATATTATTTGTTTCAAATTTCCAAGTTTTCAAACACATTATATAATTGTTTCAGCATGTTTAACCACTCCCTTGAAGTTTCATCAGATGTGAGGTGGTGCTTTATATTTAAAAAATAAGAAGTACAGATGGGTATGTATATGGGGAGATGTTCAGCAGTAAATAATGTGAATCTTTCCAAGGCATAATTTTCAGAGCGAATGATCCACATATCCATTTACACAGAGGTGCAATGAAAGTGAATAATGTTTCTGGATACTGCCATATCTATTTCTAAATACCTTGATTTTGCCCAATTTTGTTGGAATACTATAATAGTTATTTATTAACAATTGATTTAGGATATCTCTCTCTCTTTGTAGATCTATTTTAGTTTCAATTTTTTTTCTAGGAATGTATTTTCCTTCAGGTAATTTCCAACTCACTTTTTTTTTTTTTGAGTTGTGCATAAATGGGTAAAAATTGAGTCCAGAGGGAATATATTAACTAGCCCAACTCCATGATAAATCAACAAATATATTAGGTTAGATAAAAATGACATGGTTTCTCTCTAATACTATTGATTTTTTTTGGTCGTTTCTTAGAACTATAGCTGGATGTAACAAATGCATAACATAAAATGTAGTGTTTCCAAAAGTCAAGTTAATACAATTCTTTATAACTTAAATAAAATATTTTTGACATATATAATTGCTGATTTCACTGGATACGTGTGTCTTAAACATTTTGTAGTGTATTAATTTATTCATTCAAAATACCAATAGGGAGTGTTGGCTGTGTACAAAGTTTTTACTTTATAAGTTACGCCACCTGTTACTCATATGGAAGAACTCTTAGCATGGTGATCATTATTAGCCTGACAGCATCATTATGATAATAAATAGAACTGCTAGTGATGCTTTTTCAAATTTTAATTTTACTTATTTTATTCTTGCTCACTTTTTTCCTTTTTACTTACGAAAAAATAAAGAGGCATTTGATTTGCAAATCTGGGATAGTCATTATTAATTTATCACATTGTTAATTAGGACCACATTCATTGTGGGATTTCTTTTCTATCAGATTTGTTTTATTCTACTGGTTAGATGGTAGCTTGGAAAATGAAATAATATTTTTTTCTTAATTGTGCCATTTTAAAAACAATGTGTCAGGTCTATTGATAAAATGAAAAGTTGTTATGCTTGATACTAATTCATTGCTACTTTTTACGTGTCAGAATTAGTCCTCAGAATCTTCCTTACATGGTCTTTCATTTTATCAAGATGATGATAGATACATAGATTAGACAGATAGATAGATAGATAGATAGATAGATAGATAGATAGATAGATAGATAGATAAACAGATAATGTTATTTATATTTAAAATGTAAAAGTATATAAAGGTATCCAACACTATTAATTTATATGGCAAAATTAGATACATTAACATGCTTGTCTTCATATTTAATGAAGAAAAATACAAGAAAACATATTCAAAAAAAGATCAACACCCATTCATGAGAAAACCTTAAAAGCAAACTAGCTCTACAAAGAACTCAAACTCTTAAAGTTACAACTCCAGATATCTTTTTTAATGGTAACTTTTCCTCAAAATTAGAATCAAGAAAAAGGAAGCCCACTCTCACAGCTTCAATACTGAATCAAGAAGGCCTAGCATATAAGTATTAGAAGGTAAGAAATATATTTCCATATTTGGAAATTGCATAAGTAAAATGGACAAACTATAAGAACTGATTAGTCATTTCAGCAATAATGCTGGACAAAAATCTATGTACAAAAAGTATTGCATTATTATATACCAGCAACAAGAAGTATAACAGCAATATAATAAATAAATTGAGAAAAAATGTTCAAGAACATGAAAATCCCATATAAAAAAATCTATCAATTTCCCTTAATCTATAATAGTGCAATTCTAAACAAAATTTATTGACCATCACAATGTGATTGATCAAAGTAAAGTAAGGGCCAAGAATACCCAAGATAATTTTGAATAACAAGGTGGAGATGCCAAATATCTAACTATAAAACCTAGGCATTAAGATGATATTAACAGAGACATACAAACCTATGGAATGTAATCAAGAACCTAGAAATTTATTTAATATGTAAATTGGAATCATTTCTGAAAAACATGGAATTACATATTGATAGTAAATATTCAGTGTTTTTGAATCTGTAATTGTAAGTGAAAGACTAGACTTAGTGTTTGCATTGCCCTGTTCGGAATATATCATAAATATTTAAAATTATTTAAGTTAAAAGTCTCTTTTTTCATTTTTGTTTGGGGAAAAAAAGCAGATTAAAATGATTGATTTTGAAAATTTTTACTTCTCAATATTAACTGTGTAGAGCTTAAAAGCGGTTATTAATTTTTAAGTAGGCTCAATAATGCTTTCTCGTCTTGAAGTACATTTTCCCTGATGCTAAAATAGATGGAAATTTTTCCTTTAGGTTAGTATTTGCTTGTTACTGCTTTTTGAATACTTTTATTTGTCAGTCTTTCTGGTTGCAAGCTTTCTTGTTAGATTTTTAAAGAAGTATATACATATATTTTTCCCAGTTTTTCAATCTGGGATTTATAATTGGAATTTTACATAATATTGATTATTATTACTAATAGGATAGGTTTTTTTAAAAAATAATCTTCAAATTTTGCTATGTACCATGATATTTCCAGTTTTTCTTTTTCTTTTTTCTGGCCATCTTCTGAATTGATTTATTTTTAATTCCATTATTCCCTGTATTGTTCTAGCAATTAACTATTCTATTTTTGTTCTCTTAGTGGTTACTACTAAAATTTTAAAATGTATCATACAGCTTAAAAATTAAAATTAATAAACATCTCTATATTCTTCTATCAAATAATACACAGACCTTAGAATATTTTTATTTTTGACAATTCTGCATTTTATTATAGTTCCGTATTTGTTTATGACTATATCCTCTAAAATAATTTTTATTTTTGCTTTATTATAAAGTTAAGACTTATATAATGTTTACCTCCCTTTTACTAAGATACAGCTCTTTATTTGTCTTTTACTCATCTTGATGTAACTCTAAGTGCTGGCTCTTACACCGTTTGGCTATTAAAAGTAAGTCTCTTGTTTACTGTGATTGGAAAATACCTACAGGACAGTTGTAGTTTCAGCTTGAATTTAGTATCACAGATGCTATCCCATTGTTTGTTTCAGGCTGCTTAACCCTGTTTATTTCAGAATCCTTAATATTTTTCTTAATTGCTATTTGAGAACTTTGGATTATTAGGTTATTGTATTTCTCCTACATTTTTAGATGTGTGCAATCATTAAAACACCTGCAAAAACACTTTTGCATTATTTAGCACATTAATTTATCAGATGTAAGACCTTTCTTTTAAAAATTCATCGTGTTTGATTTCTAGCATTTATATTACAAAATGGTATCAGGCTATAATTTTTATTTATTATGCCACTTCATTTCTTATATTATGGTTTATTTCAAATACTGATGTAATTATCTCAATGAATACAAACTATTTAAGTGCTTTAACATATTTATTTAATCCTAGTACATTATGAGGTAAATATTATTATTACAAATATTCTATTGGGTTGGCGCAAAAGTAATTGCAGGTTTTGAAACTATTTTTAACCTTTTAACCCGCAATTACTTTTGCATTAACCTAATAATTAATAGAAAACTGCTGCAAAAATATTAAAACAACTTATGATAGATCATACATCTTGTAAGTGGCAAAGGCAGGATTTCAACACAGGCACTCTCGCTTGAGAATCATTAGTCCCAAATTTCAAGCTACGTTTTCAAGCTACATGTTCTACTTTGGTGATAAATATTTTTCAATTACATTTGTCTTAGAAAACTATTCATCTAATATGAAGTCTTAGATTTATGACTAAAACATCTTACGTAGCATTCTTATCTAATTTTCATCTCTCCTTTGCTTCTGTATTATATTCACTCACCTAACATTAACTTTTTATTTGTACTTTCTCTATTTTCCCGTTATGTTTGCAAAACCAAAAGGGGTTTTAATAATTTTGTTGTTTTGTCCTTTAAATGTTGGCTTTTACATCTTAAGTTATATTTTCTGCTTTATAATTTCATAATTTGTGATTATATCTTTATTATGTTCTTATTTTGCTTTCTTTTTTTCAACCACATAAATTAAATGATTATTTTTAAATGTTGGAAAAATATATAACCAATAGTGTGCAACATCAATGAACCATGTACATTTATTTTCCAGAATCAGAGATAAGGGATAGGCAAAAAAATCAAGCATATGAGTGATATAAGTAATTGTACAAGAACATTCTCATATTTAGATTTTAGAACCACAGGTAATCTTGACTCGGACATACTGTCCTCAGTATCTTCCTGCAAAATGAACTCTGTGATAAAACTTGCTTTTTCTCCACTGGCTTTTATTAAAACATCTGTTCTAATCTACTCTTTTTTTTTATTTTTTAAATAATTTTGTTTAATTACAGTTGACGTACAATATTATATTAGTTTCAGGTGTACAACATAGTGATTAGGCATTTATATAACTTATGAAGTGATCACCCAGCTAAATCTAGTACTCATCTGACACCATACATAGTTATTACAATATTATTAACTATATTCCCTATGCTGTACTTCACATGTCGGTGACTGTTTTTATAACTGGCAATTTGTACGTCTTAATCCCTTCCCCTCCAGTCTCTTCTTGTTTGCAAGGTTTCTGAGGAGAAGTTGGATTAATTCTTATCTTTGTGCTTCTGTAGGTATTCTTCCCCCTCTGGCTTCTTCTTATTATTATTTATTTATTTTATTTATTTTTTAAAATTAAAGCTTATTGGGGTGGCAATGCTTAGTAAAGTTACATAGGCTTCAAGTAATCTACTCTTTAAATGCTCAGTAAAAGGTCTAAAATTTTCTGAGAAACAGTTTGAAAATAAACAGAAGCTAAGTAATTTGAAGCAAATTAATTTTACATAAATTGGAGCTTCAATGCTAAAGAGAAAGCAGATTAAAAAAAAAAAAAATGGATCACTTTCCCTGAGAAATATTTTCCAGTTAGAAAGGAACCATTGTAGGGTTTTCACAGGTTATGGGGAGTCTCTTTGAATTTTGATTTTCCTCTCCTTTCTTTATGATTTAGAAATTTCTTACTCGTGAAGATGCAGGAATTGTAAGTATAGACAAATACAATTTACATGTTGGCTAATAGAATGCAGATTTCTTTACAGTCAGGGAGCAGTAGATCCTTTGGAGTCATGAAAAGCAGCCATCTTTCTGATGGAGGCAAACAGTCTTTTGAGACATGTGAGCAGCAAGCTTAAAGAAGATTATTAGAGACTTTCCTACTCTTTGAAGCACTGTGGCAAAACAGTGATGAAAAACAATGGAAGTTTTGAAAATTATTTAATTTGCACCTATGTTGTTAGAGTTCTTTAAAAATTAGTTTAGGAGTTTTTGTGTCTTCATTTGTTTGTCTTGTTCCTTTTGTTGTTTTCAGTTTTATATCCCACATATCAGTGAAATCATATAGTTCTCCACTATTTCTGTCTGACTTATTTTGCTTAGCATTATAATCTCAAGATCCACAGACAATAGTTTAGTGGTTACCAGAGAGAGGGTAAGGGGGGAGGGGGTGGTAGGTAAGGGTAAAAGGGATCAAATACATGGTGATGGAAGGAGAACTGACTGGGTGGTGAACACACAATGTGATATTAAATTATATATTACAGAATTGTACACCTGAAACCAATGTAACTTTACTAACAATTGTCACCCCAATAAATTTAATTTAAAAAAAAAAAAGAATTTGTTTAGACTGTGTGAACACAAATCTTTGATTTTTATTAATTTGGGGGGATGACAGTGGTTAGTAAAATTACATAGTTTCAAAGTGTACATTTCTGTAATACATCATCTATATAAATCTTATAAAAATTTGCTTTGTTCTTTTTCCTTCTTTTTAAAATAGTACTGCTATTGCAAAATGAGTTGCCCTTAATTTTCTACATCGCCAACAGAAACTTCATTGACTATTTATATTTATAATTATGTTTTAAATGTTACTTATTGTGGTAAGACCATACCATGATATCTAACCTCTTAGCAAATTTGTAAGTGTACAATGCATTATTTCTACTATAGGTATTATGTTATACAGCAAATCTCTAGGGATTATTTATCTTGATGATTAAACATTATGCTTTGACTAGTAACTCTCCATTTCCTTCTTCCTCTAACCCCTGACAACTACCATCCCATTCTGATTATATGAATTTGACTATTGTAGATATTTCATATAAATGGAATCATGCAATATTTTTCTCTCTGTGACTAGATTATTTAATTTAGCAAAATGTCCTCAATGTTCATCCATGTTGTCACATACTGCAGAATTTCCTTACTTTTTAAGGCTGAATAGTACCAGTGTGTGTGTGTGTGTGTGTGTGTGTGTGTGTGTGTGTGTATTACATTTTCTTTATGCATTCATCCATTGATAGATATTTAGGCTGTTTACACGTTTCTACATTTTGGCTATTGTAAATAAAGCTACAATGAACACAGGAGTGCTGATATCTTTTTGAGATCCTGATTTCAATTATTTTAAATAAATGCCCAGAAGTATGATTAATGGATCATTTTTAATTTTTGATGATAAACTGTTTTCTGCAGCAGCTGAAACTATACATATATATATATATATATATATATATATATATATATATATATATATATATATGGTTACAGGATGTAAAGTACAGCATAGGGAATATAGGTATTATAATAGTTATGTATAATGTCAGAAGGGTAGTAGACTTGAGGGAGTTATCACTTTGTGAGGGGTATAAATGACTAATCATTATATTGTTTTACACACCGGAAACTAATAAAAAAATTTCTAAATAGTCTCCTGGCCTTCTTAATATTCTCTTCTGGTTGTAGAAGTCCTAATTCAGTCTCACCAATGCAGGAAGAAATTTTTGTAAATTTTGAATCATTAAATAAATCCATAAGAACTTCAAAAATACATTTTCTACAAAATTGTATAGAAAATAAACTCCAGAATTTTGATGAAAATCCATGTTGAAAGTATCCATCCTTGCTATCTCACTTTATGTTATGTCTAAATATAGATTTTATTTCAGAAAGTACATTCACCATTTTTGCAGTCAATGAAAGGTAAGTTCAACTATGACATTCAGGCCCTATGTACACAAAGAGTTTCAGGTCCATAAAAATGGAAAATATTATTCAGTTTTTTTGTTTGTTTGTTTTTTGTCTTTCCTATATGTTTGGAATTATTTGGTTCTAATCAATTTCTTAATGGTTTTCAAACTATAGCAAAATAAAAACTTTGATGTAATGAGATGACTTTGCTCAGTTCATGTCTTTAAAGGAAAATTGAGAGAACAATTTACACCAAAATGGAACTATTCACAAAATTAAAACTTTTTAAATTACAAGTGAACATTCCATTTTAGTCTATTCTACTGGTATTATGTATAGCTACTTAGAGATTTCCTTTACGCTCTAATCTAAGTGACATATTCAAGAGTTCTATAAGTCTAGAATGCTGATTTCTACTATAGAATCAGATAAAGCTTAGCAAGATTTTCTACTTTTTTAACTTCCAAATGGAGCTGACACATTGTAAACAATTTGGGAAAGGACTGGATGATATACATCAGATTGGATAGTCTCTTGTTCTGGGTCTTTTGGGATTTTAGAGGGAACATATTCCTCATTTGAGTGTACTGCTCTGGTGTATTTACTGATTGACCTGAAAAGCTGATAGTTTTGACTGGGGTATAGAACAAGAGAAGGCTCTGCAACAGGTCCAGGCTAGCATACAAGCTGTTCTGTCACCTGGGTTAGATGATCCAGCAGATTCAGTGGTGTTGAGAGTGTCAGTGGTGGATAGAGATGCCATTGGTGCCTCTGGCAGGCCCCTATAGGTAAATGGCAGTGCAAGCCCTTAGGATTCTGGTGCAAAACCCTACCGTTCTCTGTGGATAACTACTCTCCTTTTGAGAAACAACTTTGGCCTGCTACTAGACCTTGGTAGAGACCAATGGTTAATGATGATCCACCAACTGCCATGTGAGTTAAAATGCCCCTTGTGAAGTGAGTGTAATTTAACCCACCAAACCATATAGTTAGGCATATATAGCAGGACCAAGCATGAAATGGTAGTGGTATTAAAGATCAGCCCAAAACATTACCTGAAGGTAAAAGTTATATGAAGAAATGGTCCAAATCCCTATGGTTCTCACTCCTGACATAATACCTTCTCTTTTTGAGCCTGCACCTGTGGTCTTGTGAGGAATTCCCTACCATCAATTGACAGAGAAAGATAAAACTTGGGCCTAGCTTATAATGGCCATGCATAATATGCAATCACTACCCAAAAGTGGGTACTTCTAGCAAGAGAGACCAGGGACATCCCTGAAAGACCGTGATGAAGGGGCATCCTCCCAGTGGTTGAAAGTTTAAGCAGCACACATAGTTGTTCACTTTGGAAAAAGACCAGACATGTGATTATATACAGTTCACGGACTGTGGCCAGCACATTGCCTTTGCCTTTAGATTTGAACTGAAACTCTTCCCTGGGTATCCAGCCAGCTAGTCTACTCTGCATATTTTGCATTTACCAGGTCTCCATACATCAATCAACCAATACATCTCTCACTTTCTCTCTGAATATATGTAATTTCCTTAAAAGACAATTGGCTGTACAAAGCAAAAATAATAAAAATATATTTTGGCGTTCATAATATATGTAGAAGTAAAATGCGTGACAATAGCACAAATGATGGAAAGAGAAAATGGAAGTATACTTTTGAAAAAAATTCTACATTAAATAAAATATTGGATAATACCATTTGAATGTAGACTATGAAAAATTAATAATGCATATTAAAACCTTATGACTACCACTGAATTATATTAAAAATACCTCTAATAAGGTACTCTAGGATATAACAAGAGACATTTTTTAGAAATCTATAAAAAAGAAGAAAGCAAATAGGAAGACAAAGTATAAGAACATGCATTATGAATGGAAAACTAATTGAAAAATAGTACACTTAAACCTCAGACTATATTAACAACTATAGTAAATATAAATGATCTAATTACTCTAATTAAAAGGTATAGATTTTCAGAATTTGCCCCTTAAAAAGTAAAACCCATCTATATCCAGTCTTTAAGAAACATAGTATAATTATAAATACACAGAAATATTAAAGTAAAACTATAAGACAATATGTAGCATGCAAAACACAAATCATAAGAAACATTGAGCATGTATATTAATAACATACAATGTTAGCTTCAGAATAAGGAATGTTACTAGGTGCATAAAAAAACACACACCATAATGCATAATATAACACACCATAATGATAAGGGATCATCTAATTAAGAACACATAGCAAAACTAAATGTTTATGCATGGTAAAAATATTCATATACACAAATATATGTATATATGCATATGTAAATATAGTAAATATGATAGTCTGCCCTTAGTCACAGTTTCATCTTCTGTGGTTTCAGTTACCTGCAGTCAACTGCAATCTGAAAATAATGAAATAGAAAATTCCGGAAATAAACAATTCATAAGTTTTAAATTGCATGCCATTCTGAGTAGCATGCTGATATCTTACACTGTCCTGCTATATTGCGCCTGGGATGTGAATCATCACTTTCTCCATCATATCCACACCCTATATGCTCCCCATTCATTAGTCACTTACTAGCCCTCTCGGTTATCAGATCTACATTGTGGTATAACAGGGCTTGTGTTCAAATAACCATTATTATATTTAATAATGGCCTCAAAGTGCAAGAGTAGTAATGTCAGCAATTCAGATATGCTGAAAAGAAGTCGGAAATGCTTTAAGTAGAAAGGTGAATGCAATTTACTAAGGAGAGGGAGAAACAATTGTATACTGAGGCTGGTAAGAACTAATCTTCTATAGGTGAAATTATGAAGAAAAAAGAAATTTGTGCTACTTTTGTTGTCACACCTCAAACTGTAAACATTACAGACACTGTGCATGGTAAGTAATTAGTGAAGATGAAAAAGTCATTAAGTTTGTGGGTCGAAGACATGCCAACATCATGCTCAAAGCTCCTCATTTTGATGTACGTTTAGAAGGTCAATAGCCTAACACTATGTCACAATGCCTATGTCATTCACCTCACCTTACCTAATTACATAGGCATTTTATCATCTCATATCAGCACAAGAAGAAGGGCTAGTATAGCACAATAAGATATTTTTGAGAGGGATATCACCTTCATGTAACTTTTACTACAGTATATTTTTATAACTGCTGTATATTATTATTGTTAAAATCTCTTACTATGCCTAATTTATAAATTCAACTTTGTCATAGGTATATATGTTTGTATAGGAAAAAACATAATAATATGTATAAGGTTTAGTACTACTGGTGATTTCAGGCATCAACTGTAGGTCTTGGAAATTATTCCCCACAGATAAGGGGAGGACTACTGTATATCCAATATGCATATATGCAAATATATGTATACGTGTATATTCATATATAGCATGTATATTTATATACTATAGAACTAAAAGGAGCAGACAATTTTGTGATTATACTAGAGATTAAACTCTCTCAGTAACTGATACTGCAAGTAGACAAAAAAATCAATAAGGATATAGATGACTTGCATTTATAGAAAGTATAAAACAAAGAATTTATAAAACACTACATTCAATAACAGCAGAATATACATTGTGTTACTGTACATAAAACATTCACCAATATAGAACATACACTGAGCCACCAAAAAAACTCAATAAATTTTAAATGACTGAAATTATTGAGCATGTTCTCTGACCACAATGGAATTCTATGAGAAACCATAAGAGCAACTCCAAATACCCCTCAAATTGGAAACTAAGCACCATAAGCAAAACACCCATGGTAAATAATGTCAGCAACATGGCAGTGTGAGGAGTGCTCCTTGAAATCTTCCCTGGAGGTTACAACAAATTGAACAGCTATAATTCAACAAAGGATAACCTAAACAAGACACAAGCATGCCTGAGAGATCTGCACTTCAAAACATCTGAAGATGGGCAAATCAGGCAAACGAGGGAGGAGGGAAAGGGGAAATGCAGAAATGCAGGCTACAGGATCAGCCCAGAGCTCACTGCTGTCTCAGGAGAGGGAAGGATTCAGATTGCAAGTGCACTTTCTGTGGCCCACTGTCCTGCCTGAAGGATCAGCATATAATATGGCCCAGAATTCAAGGCAGAGACTTCTGGGCAAACACCGAATACAGAAGGGTGAGAACTGTGGTTTAAGCCCTCAGTGCCAGGCAGAAAACGAAGACATAGAGCCTGGCCAGCTCCTTCCACCCTCCCAGAGCTCGCTGCCCTCCACCTTCCCAGTGCAAGAAGGTGGCTCCAGAAGAAATTGTAGCAGCATCAGATTAAAGAGAAGAATATCTATAGTCCTGAGAACTGGAAAGACAATCATTCAGCAGCAGATGCTCAGTATGGCTAATTCCGATGACACGGAAGGAGCTACAGGGTGAAACAGCTGTGGGTTGGAAGTCGCCATTGCTTGGAGCCACAAACACACCAGCCACCTCTCCCAGTCACTCCACTCCCACCTTTCCAGGTGTATCCCTGTGGGCACAACCAGAGCTGTTGATATACACAAGCTCTGCATCAGGCTGCAAGGGCAGGATTGAGGTTTCACAGGCTCAGAACCCCATCACCCACCACATCCTCCCTTGGGGGCATTGCCCTGAGACCCAGACAACCTGATCCCATTCTCAGGAAACCTCCCATAAGGTCAGAAGCCAAACAGCTCAAGAGATTTGAGAATTAAAAGAAATAAAAGAATTCTACAACTGTCTGACTCTATCAGAAAGAGCAATAAAAGAATAATGGGTATACCAGAAGGAGAAGAGAGGAGAAGGAAATAGAGATTCTATTTAAAGAAGTAGTCGATGAGAACTTCCCAAACCTGTGGAAAGAACAGAATCCTCAAATCCAAGAAGCAAGCAGAACACATAATTACATCTACCGCAACAGGCCCTCTCCAAGACACATTATATTGAAGCTGTCAAAAATTAATGACAAAGAAAAAATTCTCAAGGAAGCCAGAGTGAAAAAAAAAAAAGCAGTCACTTACAAAGAGGGCACTATACACTTACTAATACCACAAAAGGTAAAGAAGATAAACACATTTAAAAATGGAAAAAATAGAAGAAAAAGACAACTTGCTATTGCAACTAAGATATCAACTCACAGCATAAGTAGGGATAACTTATGACAACAAAACATAAAAAGGGAGAGAGTAAAGGTCTGAACCTGCAAAGGGGAATGGAGTTAAGAAGCATGCTGAAGAAAAAGGACTACTGTATATATGAAAATTTCATTTACATAAACTTATGGGTAACCACTCAAAAAAAAAAAAAAAAAAAATCCAGGACTGAGACACATAACCTAAAAAGAAAAAGAGAGAGAAAAAAAAAAAATCATAGAATACCATCAAACTGAAATAACAGACCAGAACAAAAAATCAAAGAAACAATGGAGACACTGAGCTACCAGAAAACAAAAAATAAAATGGCTATAGGAAACCCTCATATATCAATAACTACCCTAAATGTAAATGGATTGAATTCACCAATAAAAAGGCACAGAGTAGATTAGATTTAAAAAAATACCACCACCAACAACAACATAACCAATCATATGCTGCCTCCAAGAGACACATCTCAGCTACAAGGACAAGTATAAACTCAAAGTAGGATGGAAAACAATACTCCAAGCAAATGGTATCCACAAAATGGGTGTAACCATACTTATATCAGACAAAACAGACTTCTGGATAAAAAAGGTAATGAGACAAGATGAACATTTCATAATGATAAAGGGGACAACACAACAAAAGACATAACACTTATCAATATATATTCACCCACACAGGAAGCACCAAAATATACAAAGCAACTACTAACAGAACTAAAGGAAGAAACTGACCAAAACACAATTATAGTAGGAGACCTAAATATGCCATTTACAGCTATGGATAGAATATCCAAACATAAAATCAGTAAGGGAATATCATCCTTAAAGGACATATTAGACCAAATGGACATAATTAACATCTACACAGCACTTCATCTTAGAAAATACATTATTTTCTAGTGTTCATGGAACATTCTCAAGGATAGACCATATTTGAGTCCAGTTAAAAATATCTGCACTGATTATTGTGGTAAACCTTACAAATATCTAACATAGTATATACCCTGATGTTCACTGCAGCATTATTTATGGTGGCCAAGATGTGGAAACAACCAAAGTGTCCTTCACTAGATGATTGGATAAAGAAAGATGTGATATATATACACAATAGAATACTACTCTGCCATAAGAAAAGATGAAATAGTGCCATTTGCGACAACATGGATGGATCTTGAGGTTTTTATGCTAAGTCACATAGAAAGGTTTTTATAATAAGTCACATAGAAAAAAATCAAGAACGATATGACTTTATTCACATGTGCGATATAAAACTGAAAGCAACAAATGAACAAGACAAAGAAACAAAAACTCATAGACACAGACAACAATTTAGTGGTTATTGGAGAGTAAGGGTGGAGAAGGAGGATGGTAGAAAAGGAAAAGGGAATCAAACATATGGTGATGGAAGGAGAACAGACTCTGGGTAGTGAACACACAGCACAATATATATATAGATGATGTATTATAGAAATGTACACTTGAAACCTATGTAATTTTACTAAACATTGTCACCCCAATAAATTTTATAAATACATTATTTAATTTAAAAAATCCTCATCATAGGAGAAATCACATCAATTTTTGAAAACATTTTGAAAAAATTATTACGAAAATGCAGCATAGGAAATTTTGTAGGACAAAACCAAAACAATTTTCCTCTTTGAGGAAAATTTTTAGTTTTAAATTACTATATAAATAATGATGAACTAAAATCAATATTGTAAACTTCTACCTTAAAAAATCATGACAGAAGAGAGAAAATTGATCCCAAACTAAATAGAAGGATGCAAATAATAAAGAGCGGAAAACAACGACCTCACCTGTCGGACATATAGGGGGGGACAAAAAAAATCAGTGAAACCAAAATTCAGTTATTTGAAAAGAACAATAAAATTCAATCTTTCAACTGAGCAAGGACAAAAATTACCAATATTAAGGATGAAAAAGTGCCATCCTACAGAATCTATGGATGTTGCAATGATATAGGAAGAAAATTATATGTAATTAACACCAATAAAGTCAACAATTTAAATGGAATGGACAAATGCCTGTAGAGACATAAATTACTAAAACTGCCAAAAAGAATACATAGAAAATGCAAACACCCTGTCCTTATTAGAGAAATTAACCTTATAATTCAAAACCTTTCCAAAAATGAAACCCTGGGCCCACATGATTTCACTGGTGAATTTTCTCAAATATTAAAGGAAGAGGTTATTTCAAGCTTACACAAATGTTTTCAGAAAATAGAGGAGGATAAATCATTTCTCAAGTCGTTTTTGCAGACTAGTATTTTACCTTGATAAATCAAAATAGGACATCCTGATGCACAAATCAGACAAGGACATTACAAAAAAAAAAAAAAAAAAAAAAGAAATTACAGACCAATGACCCTTATGAATATAGATGCAGAACTCCACAGAAAAATATTGGCAAGTTAAATAAAGAAAAACATTTAAAATACATGTCATTCAAAAATTGGTTTCATCTCAGAATTTGCACACTGAAAATCACAAAACATTGTTGAGAGAAATTGAAAAGGACCTACAATTAGAATCCTAGGCACTGACCTGATAGTTATGAAAATATTTATCTACAGAAAACCATTCGTACATGAATGCTCATAGTAGCATTATTCATAATAGCTGAAAAGTGAAAACAATTTCCATCAACAGATGAATGGATAAAGTTTGGCATGTAATACAACATAATGATACTAAGAAACAAAATAAAAATTATTGATCCATGAAACAATTTGGATATAACTCCAAAACATCATTCTAAGCAAATTAGGCCAGACGAATGAATGAATGAATGAATGGGTAAATAAATAAATGCACACTGAATTTCATTTATATGACATTCTAGAACAGGCATAACTACTCTAAAGTAATAGAAACTAGACCAGTGGTTGCCTGATTTTGGTGTTGAGGAAATTGACTGCAAAGAGTACTCATTGGTGTGATAGAAATGTTCAATGCTTGATCGTAATGGTGGTTACACTGATGTATATGTTGATCAAAACTCATGAGACTATACACATAAGATATGTGCATTTTTATTTTATGTTAACTATTCATCAATAAAGTTCATATTTAATTTTGATAAATTAGGAAATTTTAAGATAAAATTGTTGAGTAATTAGAGACCTCCCATACAAAAACAAAACAAAACAAAACAACTTTCCCTGCAAAAAAAAAAATACACGAAAAATTGTTTGCTATGATTTTATATAAAGTCCTTTAAGACATAATGAATAATAGTGAAAAACTAGCTAATTGAATATTAAAAAATTTTATGTTCCAAATTCCTTACTACCCTGTTTCCCTGAAAATAAGAACTAGCCAGACAATCAGCTCTAACGTGTCTTTTGGAGCAAAAATTAATATAAGACCCAGTCTATGTTATTTATATTATATTATATTATATTATATTATATTATATTATATTATATTATATCATATTATATTAAAGACCAGTCTTATATTATAGTAAAATAAGACCCGGTTTATATTATATTACATTACATTACATTATATTATACTATATTACACCCGGTCTTATAGTAAAACAAGACCGGGTCTTATATTAATTTTTGCTCTAAAAGATGCATTAGAGCTCATTGTCCAGCTAGGTCTTATTTTCGGGGAAACATTCTTTCCCCTAAGTGTGGTAAACTTTAACATTTGAAACTCTGGGATTAAATGAATTAGCTTTCAAAAGGAAATAATCATGAATCCTAATGTTCATATAGTCTTCACTAGCTCTGATTGGGTACCCATAAGTAAAATGATCATAAATTCTCAGAGGGAAATATTTACAGAAAATTCACAAATGCTAAAAGTCATATAGATCCTTATGACTTTAGGGAACACTAACCTAGTTTACAGACTGCTGTTTCAGATATCAAACATTTAAATGTTTTGTCCAGGCATGATACATTCCTGTAAAGCATGTTGATTTTTTTTTTACTGATCTTTATTTAAACCCCTTCAATAACTAAATGAGGCTTGTAATATGTCTAATTGAAATATATTTTTATGAAGTTACTTATGTTAAATACGTCTTTATATATAAAACACTATATATTTACATACACACAGCTAGCATTTCAACAGCACTAAAGCATTTAATATAGTCATTCTGCGGAACAGAACGATAAGTTAGATCATGTTACCTTCAGGAGAAAAATATACAGTATGTTTCTAGTCAATACATTTTAAATAAACTTTCTAAGACGTCTCAAATATAATGAACTTTATGAAAATTAACGCAATGTGAAACAACAGAAATGGAATCTGACCAGCATAAATCAATATTAAGTCTAGAAGTTCTAGAAAGATATTATAATTTTGAAAACAATTATCTTAAGAGGTCTTAATAACAAAAAGGCAATAAATCTAGTATGGTCACTCTCAGGAGTGTTCCCCTTCGCCTTATTATTGAACTGTTAAAATAAAACACAAAAACTGTGCTGTAAGCTCAGTGACCTCTCCATCAGTTAACACGAATGCTTTGTGTTCTGAGGCAAGGTCAAAACTCCAAGTCAACTGAAGATCAAAAAGGTCTTTTGGCATGAGTAACATATCATGCAATTTTCAAAGAGGTTGTGACCTGATTCAATTAAAAACAAGATATAAAAATGGATTTTTTATTTGCTTTCAAAATATTGCGGATTAATTTTAATACAGTGGCCGTAATCTCTTTTCCCTTATGTACTTCCATTCTATCTCAACTTTCAACAAAATTAACCGAAAGCACTGGCTTCGCATAAATAAAATAATACCTCCAATCTAGTGTGCTTGTGCTTAGTAAAAGCCTTTCGGTTGTAAATGAACCGATTTTTAACTTCAGAAAACTGATTTTCGTGGACCTTATTTCTACAAATAGCACACTGCTAACTTCAAAAGTATCACACATTTGCTGAGTAAAAAAGGCCTACACTATTCAGGGCCCATGTACTTAAGAATTTTATTTACTGTGAGTGGTTCATAAGAAAATTATATATTTTTTCTCTGCAGGAGATGTGTACCTTAGCAAGTTTACACAAAATGATTACTTTTCATATTCAATTTAAGAAAAATTGCCACAATATTTGTTTTCGGGTAATCTGATAACAGTATATTTTCTTTTCAATAGCAAAATATTCAGCTCTGCTTTATGCTTAAGTGAGAAACTATTTATGAAAATGCAGTCTCATTTGTAAAGTGATGTTTAAGATGTTAGATGAATGAGCAAAAAAGGACAAATTCTGCCAAAGGCATGCTTTTTCATACTCAGAAGCAAAATTAGCTAAAATTGGGATTTCATAAAATCACCTTTATAAATATTAATATTGTATTTTTCCCAACCACTGTTTTGCTTCCTTTTCTCAGATATATCACATGTATTATCATAATAGTAATAATCTAAAAAGAGTGAAAATTGGCTGGTAAAATTGCCTGTAGGCTGACATTATTATGAAACTATCAAGAATGAAATGCTGAACCAAGGGATATGGAATAGTGTCTTCTGGAAATTAATTCCAGTTGAGACTTTGTGAAACTTTAATCATATAATCCTGACTTACTAAAATCATTTTTAAGAAAATTCAGTGCTCAGGATAACTTCTGAGAATAAAATTTTATGGTAATTTGTAAGCAAGGAAGGGGCAATGTAAGATGCACAAGCTCTTTCTCTCTCTGAGCCTCAAAAACTTTAATCATGGCTCCAAGGACTGAGAAAGTAATTTGATTTCCTTATCCTCTCAGTTTGTGGCCTCTGCTGAAAACTCTTGTTAATACCAATTGATGTTCTTTTAATATTACCCATTTTGTTCACTGAGAAGTGCACTGGCAGAACCAACTTATTTCATATTGTTAACTGAAAAAAGCTTTGTTTCCATTTAATTGGAAGATCACATGTAAAGTGACCCTAGACCATGAAAACATATTCTACTTATGCTATATTATTTTATCACTCAATTTTATTGAAGGAAAATAAGTCACATAAGAAATTAAGTCTGTGCAAACAAGTGATAAACTGAATTTAAAAAGAATAAAATTATGTAATATTTCTGAGATTGATAAAATGTTTTTTTTCAGTCTCGTATATGGTTTGAACTATAATATTAAATATAAATTATCTCAATTTAACAATTTTACTCATTATTTTACTTAGCAATTATCACTCTGATTTGACTTCAACAGTTTGGGTGTTTTTGAATTGGCTGGCACTTTGGAAGATTTCAATAAATGTCTTCTTTCAGAGTAGTTTATGTGTATAAAGAAAGTTTGAGTAAAAATTATTTATTGAGAAATAGGCTCTCTTTAGTTCAACTAGAATGATTAAAAGCTTCTGGGGAGTGAAAGTCTCATTATGAATTTGAATCTTCTTTAATGCCTAGCACAGTACCTGGCATATATGGGGTATTCAATATGCTCTGATTTAATTTATTAGCTTTAGAAAGAATGTTTGAAATAAAATGCAATGCAATGTAACTACTGCTTTTGTTGAAGAACATAGTCAGAGCACTTTGTAAGGAAGCTACACATGGAGTTTTCTCTGGTTATAAATGCAATTGCTGAGGTATTGTTCAGTAACTTATTTATACTGTCTCATTCAAAAATGTTTTTATTCTTGTACACTTTTACTTCTTTTTTAAAATAAGTCTGGTTCCTACTTTTCTCATTTCATAGAAGTTCTCTTTCTCTCTCTAGACTTAAATCTTTGGAATGAATATATATCAATTGACTCAGAAGAAAAATATATAGAAACACATATCTATAAGTATGTGCATATATTAATAACATACAGATCATAAACAGAAGCTTAACTTTAAATATGCAATTAGAAATATATTTTAAAAGTATAGAGAATCCTGAAATATATGCATAATTACTTATAAAATCCTAGGCAACTTTTGCTTATAACGTCTAAGTACCATTAGTTTCGGTAACTTGTGTATTACCGTGTTGCTGTGAAAATAAGACCTAGCCGGACCATCAGCTCTAATGCGTCTTTTGGAGCAAAAATTAATACAAAACCCCGTCTTATTTGAATATAATATAAGACCCAGTCTTAATATAAGGCTGGGTTTTATATAAGACAGAGTCTTACATTAATTTTTGTTCCAAAAGACACATTAGAGTTGATAATCTGACTAGGCCTTATTTTCGGGGAAACATGACAGTATAATAAATTATAAAAAACATATAAAATGCAAATATCTCATTTTAATTCTTTAATTTATTTTCAATTACAGTTGACATTCAACATTATTTTATAATAGTTGCAGGTGTACAACGCTGTAGTCAGACATCCCTGTAATTTTCAAAGTGATCCCTCATTCATTCCAGTACCCACATAGTTATTACCATATTATTGACTATATTCCCTATGCTGTACTTCACATCCCATGATTATTTTGTAGCTACCAATTTGTACTTCTTAATCATTTGAATTCTTATTCATTTAATTTTGATTGGGAGAATATCTCAAAACAAAAGCACAACTAGGAAAAAAGGAAATAAAAAGAACATTTATGTGTTTCCATTTTATAACCCAGAGAAAAAAATTTTAAAGCCTAACTTCTTTCCAAATATCTTTTAAAAATTGAGTTGTAGGTTAGCCAATCTATACTGCTCTGTAAGTATAGTTCTGGTACTATTTGAAGTACTAGATTTTAATATTAATTGTATTTAACTAGAAAGATGTGAGTTTTACACATGTATACTGGTATACACAATAAAGTATATGCATATGTTTATGTAAGTACAGTTCCAAGAATACTACTGTTACAACAAAAAATATCTGTCATAAAATTTTACAAGCATAGTTAATATATATGTATATATAGTTAAAAATACATACAGTATATATATATAATATATAATATTATAATATATATAGTATATATATATACATTTTATATATATATACTATATATATTTTATTTTTAATCAGTCAGGACATAGTATTCTATTGACCGTTATTTGCCTCTTTGTATAAACTTAACATCTATATGTTCACAAGAATGGGTTAGCCAGGAACAATTTGCCTTACACATTTAGATATTTGAAATTATCATTTTACGTAGCTGCATTTTTAACTCTTCCTATGTCTGTCAAAAATGGCTAGAAATCTAACACCCAATTATAGTTTCCCTCATTTAAAAATACCAGCATTTCATAAAAATATCTCAATCTTTTGGGGGCAGCTTTATATAAGGAAATTTAATACAATAAAGGACTTCACTATTTAGTATTGCCAATCTAACACTTTCACAAACACACAAGTCTTCTGAAATCTACAAACAAGAACAATTCCTATGATTTTTATTAAATTGAAAGAGGAAGAGAAAAAGATGAAATAAAATATTGTATGTTTAACACTCTTCTATATATTCAATTATACAATTCTCAGGGTTTTTTTTTATAATATTAGTAATAGAATGTTTTGTTATTTAGTGGCATCATAAAAAAATGGCCTACATTTCATCAAGCTCTGCTTTTTATATGAAATTTTGGGGAATAATCAAATATCTGATTTGTTGCTAAAAAAAAACTTTGAAAATTTTTAGATAATACAAGCATTTTAAAAATTGATTGAATTGTCACCTGCTTTTTATCCCATTAAAATTAAATCTAAGTGCCCACTTAGATTCACTTTACTAATACAATGTATATCTAATTGGGTAAGAGTACTTACAATATCTGATCATAATAACATAGTTGTTGAATTATATTCCAACATGAATAGAATCCTGAGGAAATCATTTTGAGATCTTCATGTCACCCTCTTATATTGGCTATAGTCTAGCCTCAAATTTCAGTGCAAAACTAGAATTTTATTCTGCAGCTTTTCTTTTTGAATGTGAGGGGAAAAACATCCTCAACATAAATTCACCGTTTTCTTAAAATTCTTCCAGAATATATCATAATACCATTACAAAAAAATATTCCCTCAAAAAAGGTGAATATCATGAGGATATTTATTAAATTACAGATCCTGAATAATAATGAGGCATAATTATGCAACAGAGATTATTTCCTGGGGAAAAGAGAAATATGTTGCTAGCATATTAGACAAGTATCCTTACCCAGGCAGTGATCCCATCCTATACTGCTCCTTACTTTACTGCAAAGTTTTAATGTTTCCTCTGGAGTGTTAATACTATTGTGGCATCAATTTCTAACAAATATAAAGTACCCTACCTTTAAAAAAATGGATTAATATAAGGCATAATGCTGAAGTATGTGTCAAGTGTAACCTTTATAACTTTGCTTGTCAGGTTTTTCCATTAGAGACCTCATAAGCAGCCCCTGCATATCAGTCACGGTGTTCCCTGACAGGTTTAACCTTCCCAAGTGGCTGAATACACCA